>NW_026057577.1:375324-542604 GCF_023721935.1 Panthera uncia | reverse complement strand
ATATATTCTGAAGAATGTTCCATGTGCACTTGAAGAAAATGTGTATTCTTCTGATTTAGAGTGGAATATTCTGAATATATTTAAGTCCATCTGGTTCTGTGTGTCATTCAAATCCATTGTTTTCTTGTTGATCTGCTGCTTAGGTAATGTGTCCATTGTTGTAAGCGTGGTTTTGAAAGTCTCCTGCTTTTACTGTATGATTATCAATGAGTTTCTTAAAGTTTGTCATTAATTGACTTATATATTTGGCTGCTTTCAAGTTGGAGGCACAAATATTTGTAATTGTTAAATCTTTTTGTGGCACCTGGCTAGCTCAGCCAGTTAAGCGTCCAACTTCAGCTCAGGTTATGATCTCACAGTTTATGATTTCGAGCTCTGCATCAGGCTATGTGTTGACAGCTCAGAGCCTGAAGCCTGCTTTGGATTCTGTGTCTCCCTCCCTCTCTGTCCTTCTCCTGCTCATGCTTTATTTCTCTCTCTCCCTCTCTCCCTTTCTCAAAAATATAGAAACATTAACAAAAATTAAAAAAAAATCTTCTTGTTGGATAGATCCCTTTACTATGATATCTCACCCTTCAACTCTTATTACAGGTTTTGGATTAAAATTTGATTTGTATAAGTATTGCTACTCCAGCTTTCTTTTGATGTCCATTAATATGACAAATGGTTCTCCATCCCCTCATTTTCAATCTTAAGGTATCTCGGTAGCTAAAATCAGTCTCTTATAAGCAGCATATTGAAGGATCTTGTTTTTTTTTTTTTTTAATTCATTCTATTACCCTATGTCTTTTGATTGGAGCATTTAGTCCATTTACATTTAGAGTAATTATTGATAGATATACATTTTTTTGTAATCAATACTGTATTTTATTTATTTTTTTATTTTTTTCAATATATGAAATTTATTGTCAAATTGGTTTCCATACAACACCCAGTGCTCATACCAAAAGGTGCCCTCCTCAATACCCATCACCCACCCTCCCCTCCCTGCCACCCCCCATCAACCCTCAGTTTGTTCTCAGTTTTTAACAATCTCCTATTCTTTGGCTCTCTCCCACTCTAACCTCTTTTTTTTTTTTTTTCCTTCCCTTCCCCCATGGGTTTCTGTTAAGTTTCTCAGGATCCACATAAGAGTGAAACCATATGGTATCTGTCTTTCTCTGTATGGCTTGTTTCACTTAGCATCACACTCTCCAGTTCCATCCACGTTGCTACAAAAGGCCATATTTCATTCTTTCTCATTGCCATGTAGTACTCCATTGTGTATATAAACCACAATTTCTTTTTTTTTTTTTTAATTTTTTTTTTAACGTTTATTTATTTTTGAGACAGAGAGGCAGAGCATGAACAGGGGAGGGGCAGAGAGAGAGGGAGACACAGAATCTGAAACAGACTCCAGGCTCCGAGCTCTCAGCACAGAGCCGGACGCGGGGCTTGAACTCACGGACCGTGAGATCATGACCTGAGCCGAAGTCGGACGCTTAACCGACCGAGCCACCCAGGCTCACAATTTCTTGTGAAATTGTGAAATAAACCACAATTTCTTTATCCATTCATCAGTTGATGGACATTTAGGCTCTTTCCATAATTTGGCTATTGTTGAGAGTGCTGCTGTAAACATCGGGGTACAAGTGCCCCTATGCATCAGTACTCCTGTATCCCTTGGGTAAATTCCTAGCAGTGCTATTGCTGGGTCATAGGGTAAGTCTATTTTTAATATTCTGAGGAACCTCCACACTGTTTTCCAGAGCAGCTGCACCAATTTGCATTCCCACCAACAGTGCAAGAGGGCTCCCGTTTCTCCACATCCTCTCCAGCATCTATAGTCTCCTGATTTGTTCATTTTGGCCACTCTGACTGGCGTGAGGTGATATCTGAGTGTGGTTTTGATTTGTATTTCCCTGATAAGGAGCGACGTTGAACATCTTTTCATGTGCCTGTTGGCCATCCGGATGTCTTCTTTAGAGAAGTGTCTATTCATGTTTTCTGCCCATTTCTTCACTGGGTTATTTGTTTTTTGGGTGTGGAGTTTGGTGAGCTCTTTATAGATTTTGGATACTAGTCCTTTGTCCAATATGTCATTGCAAATATCTTTTCCCATTCCGTTGATTGCCTTTTAGTTTTGTTGGTTGTTTCCTTTGCTGTGCAGAAGCTTTTTATCTTCATAAGGTCCCAGTAATTCACTTTTGCTTTTAATTCCCTTACCTTTGGGGATGTGCCGAGTAAGAGATTGCTACGGCTGAGGTCAGAGAGGTCTTTTCCTGCTTTCTCCTCTAGGGTTTTGATGGTTTCCTGTCTCACATTCAGGTCCTTTATCCATTTTGAGTTTATTTTTGTGAATGGTGTGAGAAAGTGGTCTAGTTTCAACCTTCTGCATGTGGCTGTCCAGTTCTCCCAGCACCATTTGTTAAAGAGACTGTCTTTTTCCCATTGGATGTTCTTTCCTGCTTTGTCAAAGATGAGTTGGCCATACATTTGTGGGTCTAGTTCTGGGGTTTCTATTCTATTCCATTGGTCTATGTGTCTGTTTTTGTGCCAATACCATGCTGTCTTGATTACAGCTTTGTAGTAGTGGCTAAAGTCTGAGATTGTGATGCCTCCTGCTTTGGTCTTCTTCAAAATTACTTTCGCTATTCAGGGCCTTTTGTGGTTCCATATGAATTTTAGGATGGCTTGTTCTAGTTTCGAGAAGAATGCTGGTGCAATTTTGATTGGGATTGCATTGAATGTGTAGATAGCTTTGGGTAGTATTGACATTTTAGCAATATTTATTCTTCCAATCCATGAGCACGGAATGTCTTTCCATTTCTTTATATCTTCTTCAATTACCTTCATAAGCTTTCTATAGTTTGCAGCATACAGATCTTTTACATCTTTGGTTAGATTTATTCCTAGGTATTGTATGCTTCTTGGTGCAATTGTGAATGGGATCAGTTTCTTTATTTGTCTTTCTGTTGCTTCATTGTTAGTGTATAAGAATGCAACTGATTTCTGTACATTGATTTTGTATCCTGCAACTTTGCTAAATTCATGTATCAGTTCTAGCAGACTTTTGGTGGAGTCTATCGGATTTTCCATGTATAATATCATGTCATCTGCAAAAAGCGAAAGCTTGACTTCATCTTTGCCAATTTTGATGCCTTTGATTTCCTTTTGTTGTCTGATTGCTGATTTTAGAATTTTCAACACTATGTTAAACAACAGTGGTGAGAGGGGGCATCCCTGTCGTGTTCCTGATCTCAGGGAAAAAGCTCTCAGTTTTTCTCCATTGAGGATGATATTAGCTTTGGGCTTTTCATAAATGGCTTTTATGATCTTTAAGTATGCTCCTTCTATCCCGACTTTCTCCAGGGTTTTTATTAACAAAGGGTGCTGAATTTTGTCAAAGGCCTTTTCTGCATCAATTGACAGGATCATATGGTTCTTCTCTTTTCTTTTATTAATGTGATGTATCACGTTGATCGATTTGCGAATGTTGAACCAGCCCTGCATCCCAGGAATGAATCCCACTTGATCATGGTGAATAATTCTTTTTATATGCCGTTGAATTCGATTTGCTAGTATCTTATTGAGAATTTTTGCATCCATATTCGTCAGGGATATTGGCCTGTAGTTCTCTTTTTTTACTGGGTCTCTGGTTTGGGAATCAAAGTAATACCGGCTTCATAGAATGAGTCTGGAAGTTTTCCTTCCTTTTATATTTCTTGGAATAGCTTGAGAAGGATAGGTATTATCTCTGCTTTAAACGTCTGGTAGAACTCCCCTGGGAAGCCATCTGGTCCTGGACTCTTATTTGTTGGGAGATTTTTGATAACCAATTGAATTTCTTCGCTGGTTATGGGTCTGTTCAAGCTTTGTATTTCCTCCTGATTGAGTTTTGGAAGAGTGTGGGTGTTTAGGAATTTGTCCATTTCTTCCAGGTTGTCCAATTTGTTGGCATATAATTTTTCATAGTATTCTCTGATAATTGTTTGTATCTCTGAGGGATTGGTTGTAATAATCCCATTTTCATTCATGATTTTATCTATTTGGGTCATCTCCCTTTTCTTTTTGAGAAGCCTGGCTAGAGGTTTATCAATTTTGTTTATTTTTTCAAAAAACCAACTCTTGGTTTCCTTGATCTGCTTTACAGTTTTTTTTAGATTCTATATTGTTTATTTCTGCTCTGATCTTTATTATTTCTCTTCTTCTGCTGGGTTTAGGCTGCCTTTTCTGTTCTGCTTCTATTTCCTTTAGGTGTGCTGTCAGATTTTGTATTTGGGATTTTTCTTGTTTCTTGAGATAGGCCTGGATTGCCATGTATTTTCCTCTCAGGACTGCCTTTGCTGCATCCCAAAGCGTTTGGATTGTTGTATTTTCATTTTTGTTTGTTTCCATATATTTTTTAATTTCTTCTCTAATTGCCTGGTTGACCCACTCATTCTTAGTAAGGTGTTTCTTAACTCCATGCTTTTGGAGGTGTTCCAGACTTTTTCCTGTGGTTGATTTCAAGCTTCATAGCATTGTGGTCTGAAAGTATACATGGTATAATTTCAATTCTTGTGAACTTATGAAGGGTTGTTTTGTGACCCAGTATATGATCTATCTTGGAGAATGTTCCATGTGTACTCGAGGAGAAAGTATATTCTGTTGCTTTGGGATGCAGAGTTCTAAATATATCTGTCAAGTCCATCTGATCCAATGTATCATTCAGGGCCCTTGTTTCTTTATTGACCGTGTGTCTGGATGATCTATCCATTTCTGCAAGTGGAGTGTTAAAGTCCCCTGCAATTACCACATTCTTATCAATAAGGTTGCTTATGTTTATGAGTAATTGTTTTATATATTTGGGGGCTCCAGTATTCGGCGCATAGACATTTATAATTGTTAGCTCTTCCTGATGGATAGCCCCTGTAATTATTATATAATGCCCTTCTTCATCTCTTGTTACAGCCTTTAATTTAAAGTCTAGTTTGTCTGATATAAGTATGGCTACTCCAGCTTTCTTTTGGCTTCTAGTAGCATGATAAATAGTTCTCCATCCCCTCACTCTCAATGTAAAGCTGTCCTCAGGTCTAAAATGAGTGTCTTGTAGACAGAAAATAGATGGGTCTTGTTTTTTTTATCCATTCTGATACCGTATGTCTTTTGGTTGGTGCATTTAATCCATTTACATTCAGTGTTATTATAGAAATATATGGTTTTAGAGTCATGTGATGTCCGTACGTTTTATGCTTGTAGTGATGTCTCTGGTACTTTGTCTCACAGGATCCCCCTTAGGATCTCTTGTAGGGCTGGTTTCGTGGTGACAAATTCCTTCAGTTTTTGTTTGTTTGGGAAGACCTTTATCTCTCCTTCTATTCTAAATGACAGACTTGCTGGGTAAAGGATTCTCGGCTGCATATTTTTTCTGTTTAGCACACTGAAGATCTTGTGCCAATCTTTTCTGGCCTGGCAAGTTCTAAAAGAGAGATCAGTCCCGAGTCTTATAGGTCTCCCTTTATATGTGAGGGCACGTTTATCCCTTGCTGCTTTCAGATATTTATCTTTATCCTTGTATTTTGCCAGTTTCACTATGATATGTCGTGCAGAAGATCGATTCAAGTTACATCTGAAGGAAGTTCTCTGTGCCTCTTGGATTTCAATGCCTTTTTTCTTCCCCAGTCAGGGAAGTTCTCAGCTATTATTTCTTCAAGTACCCCTTCAGCACCTTTCCCTCTCTCTTACTCCTCTGGGATATCAATTATGCATATATTATTTCTTTTTAGTGTATCACTTAGTTCTCTAATTTTCCCCCCATACTCCTGGATTTTTTTATCTCTCTTTCTCTCAGCTTCCTCTTTTTCCATAACTTTATCTTCTAGTTCACCTATTCTCTCCTCTGCCTCTTCAATCTGAGACTTCCTGGTTTCCATTTTGTTTTGCATTTCATTTAAAGCGTTTTTCAGCTCCTCGTGACTGTTCCTTAGTCCCTTGATCTCTGTAGCAAGAGATTCTCTGCTGTCCTCTATACTGTTTTCAAGCCCAGCGATTAATTTTATGACTATTATTCTAAATTCACTTTCTGTTATATTATTTAAATCCTTTTTAATCAGTTCATTGGCTGTTGTTATTTCCTGGAGATTCTTCTGAGGGGAATTCTTCCGTTTGGTCATTTTGGATAGTCCCTGGAGTGGTGCGGACCTGCAGAGCACTTCCCCTGTGCTGTGGTGTATAACTGGAGTTGATGGACAGGGTTGCAGTCAGACCTGATGTCTGCCCCCAGGCCACCACTAGGGCCACAGTCAGACTGGTGTGTGCCTCCTCTTCCCCTCTCCTAGGGGCAGGATTCACTTTGGGGTGCTGTGGCCTGTCTGGGCTACTTGCACACTGCCAGGCTTGTGGTGCTGGGGATCTGGCTTATTAGCTGGGGTGGGTAGGCAAGGTGCATGGGGGCAGGAGGGGAAGGCTTTGCTTGCTTCTTCTTACGTGATCCACTTCAGGAGGGGCCCTGTCGCAGCGGGAGGGAGTCAGATCCGCTGCCGGAGGTTTGGCTCCGCAGAAGCACAGAGTTGGGTGTTTGCGTGGAGCGAGCAAGTTCCCTGGAAGGAACTGGTTCCCTTTGGGATTTTGGCTGGGGGATGGGCGAGGGAGATGGCGCTGGGGAGCGCCTTTGTTCCCTGCCAAGCTGAGCTCTGTCCTCCGGGGGCTCAGCAATTCTCCCTCCCTTTGTCCTCCAGCCTTCCTGCATTCCAAGCAGAGCTGTTAACTTATGACCTCCCAGATGCTAAGTCACGCTTGCTGTGGGAACACACTCTGTCTGGCCCCTCCGCTTTTGCCAGCCAGACTCAGGGGCTCTGCTTGGCCAGCAGGCCGCCCCTCCTCCCAGGCTTCCTCCTGCCAGTCCGTGGAGCTCGCACCGCCTCACCGCACTTCCTACCTTCTTCCATGGGCCTCTCGTCTGCGCTTGGCTCCAGAGACTCCGTTCTGCTAATCCTATGGCGGTTTTCTGGGTTATTTAGGCAGGTGTAGATGGAATCTAAGTGATCAGCAGGACGCTTTGTGAGCCCAATGTCCTCCT
The DNA here is from genome assembly GCF_023721935.1 of Panthera uncia. Taxonomy (NCBI): domain Eukaryota; kingdom Metazoa; phylum Chordata; class Mammalia; order Carnivora; family Felidae; genus Panthera; species Panthera uncia. The sequence continues at coordinate 535,565 of NW_026057577.1, read as the reverse complement.
ACGCCTCCATCTTCCAACCTCCGATAGATATACATTTAATGTCATTATATTACCTGTAGAATCACTTTTTCTGTAGATTGTCTTTGTTCCTTTCTAGTCTTTGTTTTTTTTTTTTTGTATCTCTTTCCAACTCAAAGAGTCTTCTCTTTAGTGTTTAGTGTCATGAACTCCTTTAGTTTTGCTTGTCTTGGGAAATCATTATCTCTCCTATTCTGAATGACAGCCTTGTTGGATAAAATATCATTGGCTGCATATTTTTCCATTTAGCACATTGAATATATCAATGCTGCTCCCTTCTGTCTTGTCAAGTTTGTGTAGACAGGTCTGCTGCTAAGTATATGTTTCTACCCTTGTAGGTTAATGACCTTTTATCTCTAGTTGCTTTCAGAAATCTCATTTTATCTTTGTATTTTGAAAATTTTACTATGATATGTCTTGATGTGTTTTTGTTGATTGTAAGGAAAGTTGTCTGTACCTTTTGGATTTGAATACCTGTTTCCTTCCACAGATTAGGGAAGTTCAAGCTATTATTTTTTTCAAATAAATCTTCTGTCCCTTTTTCCTGCTCTTCACTTGGTATTCCTATGATATGGATATTATTGTGCTTTATAGAATTGCTGATTTCACTAAATCTATATTTGAGATCTAATATTTTCTCCTCTCCTTTTCAGCTTCATTATTTTCCATAATTTTATCTTCTATGTCACCTATTTGATGCTCTGCTTCTTCCATCCTCATAATTACATCTAGTTTGTTTTTCATCTCAGTAATAGCTTTTTTTTTTTTTTTTAATTTTTGCCTGTCTAGTTTCTGGTCTTTGATCTCAGCAGGAATTTCTCTGTAGTCTTTTATGTTTCTTTCAAGCCTAGCCACTATTCTTATGACTGTTGTTATAAACTCTTGTTCAGATATATTGTTTATAATCTTTTTTTAGCAAATCCCTGATAGTAGTTTCTTCTTGATCTTTCTTTGAAGGAGAACTCATCACTCTTTTAATTTTCACTAAGTTTTTGTCCTTTGTATGCATGAAAGCTTATTGTGTTGGGGCTCCTGGATGGCTCAGTTGGTTAAGTGTATGGCTTTGGCTCAGGTCCTGATTTCACAGTTTGTAGTTCAAGCCCCACATCAGGCTGTATACTGACAGCTCAGAGTCTGGAACCTGCTTCCAATTCTGTCCCCCTCTCTCTCTACCTCTTCTCTGTTTGCCCTCTGCCTCTCTCTGTTTCTCTAACTCTCAAAAATAAACTTTAAAAAATTTTAAAAAAGAAAAAGTGTTATATTACCCACTCCTTAGTGTAATGCTATATTAATAAGGGTTTATACATTGTCCAGGGCCTAGTGCTTCAGGAAGTGTCTCTGGTATGTGCTATGTGAATTCAACTGTTGAGATTTGGCTGCTCTTTCCCCCACATCAGTCCTCTGCAGAATTCCTCTTTGCCTATAGTGGGGACTGTCTGGACTCTTAACTAGGTGAGCTTTTTATTTCTTTGTTAAAATAAGCTTGCTGTGTTCTCTCTCTTTCATATTATACATAATATTCTCTTAATACTCAGATCAATTACCTAGATTTTCAAAATAAGATGTTGATTTAGCTGTGTGTAAGAGATGAGACTGGTACAGGGTACCTCTACTGCACCACCATCTTAACACCTCCCACCCAAATGTGAGGATATAGAACAAAGTTTTAATAATGAAAACAATTTTTTACTGCCACAGAAAGAACAATGGAACATACCAGATAGCCAAGGAATAAACATGTTTATATGGTCAATTAATCTATGAGAAAGGAGGCAAGAATACACAATGGGAAAAGACAATTTCTCCAATAAATGGTGCTGGGGAAAGTGGACAGAAATTTGGTAAAGAATAAAACTGAATCACTTTCTGTTACCACACACAAAATATACTCAAAATGGACTAATACCTAAACATGAGACCAGAAATGATAAAAGTTTTAGAAGAGAAACACGCAGGAGTTTATTTTACTTCAGCTGTGGCAACATTATTTTACATGTCTCTTAAGACAAGAACAAAACAAACAAACTGTAATGTTATTCATTTTGGAGAGAAACTGGAATGCAGACTCCATATATCAGGGAAAATATTCAGAGGTTATCAGAAACAAACACATCAAAGTATGCATTGTGTGTTCTAAAAACTAAAGTAAACTATGATTTGAAAATAAAGTTTGATTTTAATATTGTATCAGAGAACACCAATAAAAATAAATAACTAAAAACAACCAAAGGGAATTCTGATGTTGAAAACTACAATAACAATTTTTTTTAAATCATGAGTAAACTTGAAATTACAGAAATATTAATGACCAAATTCTAATATAAAACGGTGGACATTATAAAAAATAAATAGAAGTTAAAGTTGAAAGAAAACGGAGAGAGAAAAAGAAAAAGAACACTCAAAGAATTGTAGGAAATCAAGATTACCAAAAAATTTACTTTTGGAGTACAAGAAGCAAAAGAAAGATAAATAAGCAGAAAAAATACATATAAACATTAAATATATATATTCAATTAAAATTTTCAGTGTATACATTACAAGAAATATTTGCTAAAACATTTTTAACTTTATAGTAAAACACTAACCTGACAGCAAAAGAAAAATAGCTCATGAAAATCATGCTAGGATTAATAGCTGATTTCTCCACAGACATTGAACTACTGAAAACATAGTGATCATATGACTGAAGTGATCAAAGAAAGTAACTGTGAACCAATAACACTATATGTATCAAAGCCAAATTTTAAAAATAACAGTAAAATAAAAACATTCATAGATTAACACATGCTTACATGATACTAGCAGAGTCAAATCACAAGAATTACTGTAGTAAATTCAGGCTGAAGGCAAACAGACTGTAATGGTAATTCACATCTATGTGCAAAAAATATAGTGAAAATTATGTAGTTTTAAGAGAGTATTAATTCATAATTTTCCAATAACAACAAATATGATATAAGGAGATGGTTGACAGCAAAGTGGTAATGAGTTAGTCAAACAAGTAAGAATTATAAAAAAATATTGTTGACTTTCATAATATTATAAATGTAATTTCCCACAAAAGAGGGGGAAAGAAACTATGCTAGAGTAAATTTCTGTACGCACTGAAATTCAACTGGGACAAATCAGCTTAAGCTGGTTTTGATAAAGATAAAATGTATGTGGCAAATCATAGAACAATTAAAAATAACAGAAGAGAGGCACCTGGGTGGCTCAGTTGGTTGAGCATCCGACTTCGGCTCAGGTCATGATCTTATGGTTCGTGAGTTTGAGTCCCACGTCGGGACTGGCAGCTCAGAGCCTGGAGCCTACTTCAGATTCTGTATCCCCCTCTCTGCTCCACCCCTGCTTGTGCTCTGTCTCTCTCTGTCTTTCAAAAATGAATAAACATAGAAAAAAATTAAAAATAACAGAATATAATAAAAGTCATAAAAAAAGAAATTTCTACATTAAAAATGTACTTAATGCCAAAAGAGAGAATGGAAGAAGAAATAGATGAGATACATGGAATATTTATAATTACATATCTTAATCAAAAATATAAATTATAACATTAAATGTGACTAGAATAAATTAAATCACATGATAGTGATATCTCATTGTAGTTTTGATTTGCATTTCCCTATGATAAGTGATTTTGAGCAATTTTGATGTGTTTATTGGCCATCTTTGTGTATTCTTTGGAAAAATTTCTGTTCATATCTTCTGCCCAGTTTTAATTGGATTATTTGATTTTCATGTGTTAGGTTTTATAAGTTCTTTCCTACATATGCATATATATATATATATAATTACCATTTATACTAATTTATATATAATTCTTTATGCATTTCTTTAGATTATATAATTAAACTTATAAAATTTACTATCTATGGTTATGTAATACCTATACTTCAATATCTATAGTAAAGGTTTATTGAATATATACAGTAAAGTTATTGAATTAATAATTTAGAAATTACCTCCAAGGAAACCCCATGCTCACATGACTTCAGGTATGAATTTTAACAAACGTGATAGCAATTATTTTTTGTTTTCAAAATGTAAGAATACAATATTTCCCTGACACCAATACCAGACAAAAGTAACTCAAGAAATGAAAATGACAGATAATTTCTCTTACAAATGTAGACAGGGTAATCCAGAACAAAATATTAACAAATTATATCAAGAAGCATACAAATATGATTATACACTATAACAGAGTAGTATTCATTCCAGGAATTAAAGGTTTGTCTAACATACAGAAAGCAAGTAATGCAGGGGCTCCTGGGTGGCTCAGTCAGTTAAACATCTGCCTTCAGCTCAGATCATGATCTCAAGGTTAATGAGTTCAAGTCCCTTGTTGGGTTCTCTGCTGTCCAGGCAGAGCCTACTTCAGATCCTCTGTCCCCCTCACTCTTTGCCCTTCCCGCACTTGCACTCTCACTCTCTGTCAAAATAAATAAATAAATAAACAAATAAATAAATAAACAAATACTTAAAAAAAAAAGAAATCAAGTAATGCAACACACTTAAAAACCAAACCAAAACAAAACAAACTAAAAACAAAACCCACAGGATTACCACCAGAGATCCAAAATAAATATTTGATAAAATCCCATACTTTACTACAATAAAAAAGTCAACAGAAATGGAAAGAAGAGAAAATCCTTAAAATAGCAAAGGACATATGTGAAGAATCATACAACTCTTTTCTAACTTAATGGTGAAAATCAGGATGCTTTCTTCTAGGATCAGAAACAAAAGAAGGATGTGCACTCTCACAACTCATTTTAAACATATTTCTGAAGGCGGCAGACAGGGAAATTTTGCAAGAAAATAAAAAGGCTCTTAACATTAGAAAGGAAAAGTAAAATTATTTTTTATTTATAAATAAAATGATCATATGTAAACTAAATCTTAAATAATCCATTAATAAGTTGTTAGAACTGATATGTTATCTCAGGATACAAGATTGTATTTCCATATAATTGTAATTAAAAAAAGGAATTTTGAACAGACTCTTAAATACAGAGAACAAACTGGTGGTTGCCAGAGGTAAGGTAGGTGGGGATATAGGTGAAACATATAAATAAAATTCTGAGATACAAATTTCTATTTATAAAATAAATAAGTCAGGTAGATGAGAAGTACAGGATAGGGTGATATAATAAATAACGTAATAAAGTTGCATAGTGACAAATGATGACTGCACTTACTGTAGTGAGTACTGAGTTATGTAAAGAGTTACTGAATCATTATGTTGTACACCTGAATTAATATCACATCATATGTTAATTTTACTTTAATAAAACACTATTTTTAAATTAAAGATAATAACATGTTCAAGAGTATGAAAAATAAATAATACTTGGGAAAAATATAATTATCAATAAATTTATACTGAATATTAAAAATATTGGCTGAACAAAATCTAGAAACATCTAAATGCATGGAAAACATCCCATTTTCAAGAGTTAGCCGACTTAACATTGTTGAGAGAGCAATACACCCCAATTTGGTGTGTAGATTAAACAAAAATCCTATCATAATCCCAACTGACTTCTTATACAAACTGACAATCTGATTCTAAATTGCATCTGTAATGGCATGTTTAGTCAAATGATTTAGAAGACACTATATAGGAGGACTCATTCTTCTAAAATTCAAAATTTGCTACAAAGCAACAATAATAAAAATGATGCAATACTGGTGAAAAATAGACACATGGATTAAAGGAATAGAATTAAGAAGATAAAATAAAGCCATGTGAGTGTAGTTAGTTGATATTAAGCGTAGTGCCAAAATCTTTTAATGGGAAAAAAAAATCAGTCCAAAATGTGGAATTAAGCAATAGGTAACCACTGCAAAAAGAAAAAAAAAGTGAATTTTAACCTTTACCTCACACTTCATACCAAATTAAATAAAAATTAATCAAAGACCTAAATTAAAAACAGAAGTATAACTTCTATGAAAAATTATTGGAAGACCTTAGATTTTTAAAGGGCTGTAAATATAGCACCAATACTATGAGTAACAACAACAGCAAAACTGTAAAATTTGGACTTCATCAAAATTAAGAACTTTTGTTTCAAATGACAAAATTAAGAAATTGTAATTCCAAAATATAAAATTGGAATGAATATTCATAAATCACATATCTGGTAAATATCTAGTATATCATATATCTATATCATCTATATCTATATCTATATCTATATCTATATCTATCTATCTACTATATCTATTACATCTCTCTAACAAACTATTAAGAGAAAAGTGATTTTTTAAATGGGTTACTAATTGAATACACAGTAATCCAAGAAGTTATATAAATGATGAATGTGCATGTGAAAAGATGCTCAATATATTATTTGTCAGGGAAATACAAATTGAAACCACAATGAGATAGCCATTGGCACACTAGAATGTGTGGTTAGAATAAAATTGACCAGATAGAATGAAATTGTAGAATAATAACAAGTGTTTTACAGGTGTACTGATATGGAAAATCTCATTCACTACCGTTGGGAATGTAAAATCCCAGTTTTGCAGTTGCTTTGGACATCTGTCTAGTAGTTATGCAAACAAAGAATTACCATATAATCCTACAAATCAATTGTTAAATATTACCCCAGAAAGATAAAACCACATGTCCAAAGAAAGATTATAGAAAGCAACATTATTCAGAATATTCAAAAGGTAGAAACAAAAAAATATCCATCAACTGATAAAGGGAAAATAATGATGTATAATCCATTTAATAAAATATTGTAATTGATTCTAAAGAAGGCAAGTGTTAGGTGGGCTGAGCACATATGCAATTAAAAATTTATGTATAACTTTTGGCTCTCCAAAAGCTTAACTACTAATAGACTATGTTGGCCAAAACTTTTGCTGGCAACATCAAAAGTCAACATAATTTGTACATTAAATGTATTATATATTGCAGTTTTACAGTAAAGCAAGGTAGAGAAAGAAAATGTTACCTTAAAAAAATTACAAGGAAAAGTGAAGCCTATGGCAGCTAAAACACAGCAGCAGAGGGCACAGAGCATACACATTTTCTAAAGCACTAGGCCCTGGATGTTGTATGACCCCCTCTTCATAATGCCATTACTTGTAAGATCAGGAAACATAACAGACTTTTCTGACACAGAGAAAAAGACAGAGATTTAGATAAAATGTTAAGATGGAGGAAATCAACCCAAAAGAACCTATGAAAGGTCACAGAGTGAGACAATCAAAACAGGAAAAACTAATATGCCTGAGAGAGAATTTAAAGTAACAATCATAAGGATACTTCCTGGGCTTGAGAAAATAATGGAATACTTTGAGAAGGCACTTATTGCAGAAAGAAAGGGCTTTAAAACAATCAATCAGAAATGAAAAATTCAGAGACTCTTGGGTGACTCAGTCAGGTAAGCATCCACCTCTTGATTTCAGTTCAGGTCATGATCTCCCAGATCATGAGTTCTAGCCCCACGTCAGGTTCCATGCTGACAGTGTGGAGCTTGTTTATGATTCTCTTTCTCCCTCTCTACCTGTCCCTTATCTCTGTCTTTGTCTCTTTCTCTCTCTCTCCATCTCTCTCTCTCTCTTTCTAGTTTTCTCAAAATAAATTTATATACTTAAAAAATGAAAAATATAATAATTGAGTAGGACCAGAATTGACACAATCCACACAAGGCTGGAAGAAGCAGAAGAATGAATATGCAATGCAAAATAATGAAGCTGAATAAAAGAGAGAAAAATTATGCAACACAAGAACAGACTTAGGGAACTCAGTGACTCCATCAAATTTAAAAATATTCATATAGGAGTCCCAGAAAATGAAAGGGGGAAAAAAGCTGGGTAATTTATTTGAGGAAATAATAGCTGTTATTGTATTAGTATCAATGAGTTTCTTTATGTTTGTTATTAATTTATGTATTTGGATGCTCTCCAGATGAGCACATAAATATTTACAATTGTCAAATCTTGGTAAATACACCACTTTATTATGATATTGTGCCCTTGTTTGTCTCTTGTCAGAGTCTTTGTTTAAAATCTGGTTTCTCAGATATAAGTATTGCTACCTTGACTCTCTTTGACAGACACACATAGATTTGTATATGAATATTAACACAGTATATATACTAATTATGTGTATTTATATGTATATGATAACTAATAACTGATATACATATACTAATTTTACATGATTATTTAATTTAAATAAATATATAATGGATGTGTAAATAAAATATAATTATAAACATAAATATGTATTATTTCAAACTGGTTCATACCTCTATGGAGCATCTCATCTTGTTTCTATCTAGTACATGCTACTCCAAGTTGAAATTAATTTCTTCATAACTCTGTGTGTGAGGGAGAAACTCGGCTCTAGATGGTCACTGTTATTTAGTAGATAAGGCTTTAGTTATGTATCCAAATGTCATAGGCTCTATGCACATAAAATTAATTTTTAATGGAAACTAAAATGCATAGAGAGAAACTGCATACCACTGAGATGTCACTGACGGAAACTCACTGATGACTTCTCTATCTTGCTGCTTGCAGCCTGAGTCATTTAGACTCTGAAGACAAATCAAAGTGAAGTTAAAATTGGTTACACTTAAGGAGGTAACAGTTGCCTACTCAGAGACCGATGTTATATAAATGTGATTTAAACTAGAATCTAAAAATAGATACAAAATAAATAAGATTAGTAAACATAAAGTATCTCTGACCATTATGAATACAATTAGTAATAATTCTTCCACATTTTCTCTTATGGAGATTAAATCTTTGTAACTCTTTAAAATTTCTGATATATTAAATGTTACATTTTAAAACACTTTGCAAATAGGAAGGAAATATTGGATTCTCTTTCTGGGAAACGTTTACAAGTAGTATGATGCAAGGATATTTCAAGAAGCATCTTTAAATTTCAAATGCATTTTGTGATAATCCAGAGGTTAATTGTAATTTTCAATTTATTACAATCCCTTGTTTTGGGGTGCTGAAACGGTAGACAACTCTGAACATGATTCTGAAGCCTTAATAAAAATGTCCATAAAGTCAAAGGGCACCTGGGTGGCTCAGTTGGTTAAACATTTGACTCTTGATTTCAGCTCAGATTATGATCTCAAGGTCATGAGATCAAGGCCCAAGCCAGCCTCTGTGCTAAGTGTGGAGACTTCTTGGTATTTCTCCCTCTCATTCTGCCCCTGCCCCATACATGTTCTCCCTGTCTTTCTCAAAAAATATCCAACAATAGCACTGCTAGGAATTTACCCAAGGGATACAGGAGTACTGATGCATAGGGACACTTGTACCCCAATGTTTATAGCAGCACTCTCAACAATAGCCCAATTATGGAAAGAGCCTATATGTCCATCAACTGATGAATGGATAAAGAAATTGTGGTTTATATACACAATGGAGTACTACGTGGCAATGAGAAAGAATGAAATATGGTCCTTTGTAGCAACATGGATGGAACTGGAGAGTGTGATGCTAAGTCAAATAAGCCATACAGAGAAAGATAGATACCATATGGTTTCACTCTTATGTGGATCCTGAGAAACTTAACAAAAACCCATGGGGAGGGGAAGGGAAAAAAAGAAGAGGTTACAGTGGGAGAGAGCAAAAGCATAAGAGACTCTTAGAAACTGAGAACAAACTGAGGGTTGATGGGGGGTGGGAGGGAGGGGAGGATGGGTGATGGGTATTGAGGAGGGCACCTTTTGGGATGAGCACTGGGTGTTGTATGGAAACCAATTTGACAATAAACTTCATATATTGAAAAAATATCCAACAAGTCGAGAATACAATGCAAAAAGATTAATAATCTCTCTATTAAATCTTATCCTAACTGGCAGATGAAAGCTGAGCTCTGTGCACCATTTAAAAATAGTCCAGTGAGCTGCAAAATCATCCACAGACCTAGTCTATATTTACCATCAAAGTGAAGCAATGACCAGTACTGTATCTAAAACATTGAAGACCTTGAAGCTGTTTGCTGAGTTGATGGAGGGAAAGAAAGAGGGTGGTTAGGGGTGCTGCACAAATCACTGATGCAATTTGATAAATAAGGATGACTGTGATCAAGCCACACTGAATAGCTTAACCAAGACACCTGACAGACCAAGGAATGCTGTTTGTACTAGGCAGGGCAACTAGCCTCCAGGTTGATTCTTACCTTTATCCAGTTGCTTGAGATTAATTTAAACAGCTTTGTGCATGTCCAACTTGCAGAATCATTGATAGCGATGGCAAAATAATATTGAATCTTTATTTGAATCATCAAACCAAGTATTTAATCGTGCACCACACTTAAATCTTGTCCAAGAGTATATGACATACATATTTTCTCCTTTACATATTAAAAAAATTAAAGTTCTTGTGGTAAGTGTCTAATATAACAAACTCTATCTCAGCAAGAATGAGACCAATATTCTCTAAATCTACTTTAGATTGGTTGGAGACACAACCCCCTCTCCACAGTTCTTAATTTGGGTTTTAGGTAACGCATTGTAAGTTTAAACAGGGAAATATCAATATGTTTAAGACATTTGTTTCAGTCGTCTAACTACCCCAAATAATACCCCTCAAGGTAAATATAGCCACTCTTCCTCTGAAAAATTTTAGCCTCACAAAAATAAACATGTTATTCAATAGTATACAAATGATATTCATTATTTTATCCCTTCAGTAATTGAAAATTGATAATCCATTTCCAAATATGTTACAGTAAATATGAATTATATAAAGAGCTTTACATGGAAAAGTACATTTCCTTTTCTCAATAAAAATAGATGATAGATGTGGTGCCTGGGTGACTTGGTTGGTTAAGCATCCGACCCTTGATTTCAGCTCAGGTCCTGATCTCATGGTTCATGAGATCAAGTTCTGCTTTGGACTCTACACTGAGAGTAACGAGCCTATTTAGAATTCTCTCTCTCTCTCTCTCTCTCTCTCTGCCCCTTCCATGCCCCCACAGAAACTCTCTCTCTATCTCTCTCTGCTTCCCAAAATACATAAATATTTAAAAAATAACAAAAAAATAGATGATAGGTAAAATAATTGTAGAAATAGTTTCAATAGCTAATAGAATGGTCAGAAGCAGAACAAGTCAAGGACAATAATCACCCCTTGGATTTTTCATGGTTTATCACTTCTCTGACTGAATAAATCATCAGATGCAACTGTAAGCTTCATCCAGATGGGCAATGAAATATGACCAGGTTAGGTTTATAACAGAAGCAGATAAATGACATCATTCTTGATTTTAATATGCCTCTTCGAGGAGAGGGTTAAGAGGTCTGTTGATAAATCCCCTTGAGGTTTGAAAGAATAATTCAGCTAGAAACAGCTAAAAAAGATCATTAATATTTTATTTGCACTATTTTGGTTTTCTGCTCATGCTTTAAAAAGTATCCTCTTATTATTATTATTTTTAATATGAAATTTATTGTCAAACTGGTTTCTAACAACACCCAGTGCTCATCCCAACAGGTGCCCTCCTCAAAACCCATCATCCAACCTCCCCTCCCTCCCACCCCCCATCAATCCTCAGATTGTTCTCAGTTTTTAAGAGTCTCTTATGTTTTGGCTTCCTCCCTCCCTAACCTTTTTTTTTTCCTTCTCCTCCCTCATGGTCTTAAGTTTCTCAGGTTCTCTGTATGACTTATTTCACTTAGCATAATACTCTCCAGTTCCATCCATGTTGCTGCAAAAGGCCATATTTCATTCTTTCTCATTGCTACATAGTATTCAATTGTGTATATAAACCACAATTTCTTTATCCATTCATCAATTGATGGACATTTAGGCTCTTTCCATAATTTACCTTTGTTGAAAGTGCTGCTATAAACATTGGGGTACAAGTGCCCCTATGCATCAGCACCTCGGTATCCCTTGGGTGAATTCCCAGAAGTACTATTGCTGGGTCATAGGGAAGATCTATTTTTAATTTTTTGAGGAACCTCCACACTGTTTTCCAGAGTGGGTGCACCAGTTTGCATTCCCACCAACAGTGCAAGAGGGTTCCCGTTTTTCCACATCCTCGCAAGCATCCATAGTCTCCTGATTTGTTCATTGTAGCCACTCTGACTGGCGTGAGGTGGTATCTGAGCGTGGTTTTGATTTGTAGTTCCCTGATAAGGAGCGACGTTGAGCATCATTTAATGTTCCTGTTGGCCATCTGGATGTCTTCTTTAGAGAAGCGTATTCATGTTTTCTTCCCATTCACAGGATTATTTGTTTTTCAGGTGTGGAGTTTGGTGAGTTCTTTATAGATTTTGGATACTAACCCTTTGTCTGATATGTCATTTGCAAATATTTTTGCCCTTTGCATCAGTTACCTTTTAGATTTGTTGATTGTTTCCCTTGCAGTGCAGAACCTTTTTATCTTCATGAGATCCCTATAGTTCCTTTTTGTGTTTAATTCCCTTGCCTTTGGGGACGTGTCAAGTAAGAAATTGCTGCAGCTGAGGCCAGAGAGGTTTTTTCCTGCTTTCTCTTCCATCTCCTCTTGATTGTTTCCTGTCTCACATTCAGGTCCTTTATCCATTTTGAGTTTATTTTTGTGAATGGTGTAAGAAAGTGGTCTACATTGTTCTACATGTTGCTGTCCAGCTCTCCCAGCACCATTTGTTAAAGAGGCTGTCTTTTTTCTATTGGATATTCTTTCCTGCTTTGTCAAAGATGAGTTGGCCATACTTTTGTGGGTCTAATTCTGGAGTCTCTATTCTATCCCATTGGTCTATGTGTTTGTTTTTGTGCCAATACCATACTGTCTTGATGATTACAGCTTTGTAGTAGAGGCTAAAGTCTGGGCTGTGATGCTGCCCGCTTTGGTCTTCTTCAATATTTCTTTGGATATTCAGGGTCTTTTGTGGTTCCATACAAATTTTAGGATTGCATGTTCTAGCTTCAAGAAGAATACTAGTGCAATTTTGATATAGATTGCATCGAATGTGTAGATAGCTTTGGGTAGTATTGACATTTTAACAATATTTATTCTTCCAATCTATGAGCATGGAATGGTTTTCCATTTTGTTATATCTTCTTCAATTTCCTTCATAAGCTTTCTATAGTTTTCACTATACAGATCTTTTACATCTTTGGTTAGGTTTATTCCTAGGTATTTTATGCTTCTTGGTGCAATTGTGAATGGGATCAGTTTCTTTATTTTTCTTCCCGTTGCTTCATTATTAGTGTGTCAGAGTGCAACTGACTTCAGTACATTGATTTTGTATCCTACGAGTTTGCTGAATTCATGTATCAGTTCTAGCAGACTTTTGGTGGAGTCTATCGGGTTTTCCATGTATTGTATCATGTCATCTGCAAAAAAGGAAAGCTTTATTTTTTCTTTGCTAATTTTGATGCCTTTGATTTTCTTTTGTTGTCTTATTGCTGATGATAAAAATTCCAACACTATGTTAAACAATAGCGGTGAGAGTGAATATCCCTGTCGTGTTCCTGATCTCAGGGAAAAAGCTCTCAGTTTTTCCCCATTGAGGATGATATTAGCTGTGGGCTTTTCATAAATGGCTTTTATGATCTTTAAGTATGTTCCTTCTATCCCGACTTTCTCAAGGGTTTTTATTAAGAAAGGGTGCTGAATTTTGTCAAAGGCCTTTTCTGCATCAATTGACAGGATCATATGGTTCTTCTCTTTTCTTTTATTAATGTGATGTATCACATTGATTGATTTGTGAATATTGAACCAGCCCTGCATCCCAGGAATGAATCCCACTTGATCATGGTGAATAATTCTATTTATATGCTGTGGAATTCGATTTGCTAGTATCTTATTGAGAATTGTTGCATCTGTATTCATTAGGGATATTGGCCTGTAGTTTTTTTTTTTTGTTTTTTTGTTTTTTTTTTTTTTTTATGGGTCTCTGTCTGGTTTACGAATCAAAGTTTTCCTTCCCTTTCTATTATTTGGAATAGCTTGAGAAGGGTAGGTATTATCTCTGCTTTAAATGTGTGGTAGAATTCCTCAGGGAAGCCATCTGGTCCTGGACTCTGATTTGTTGGGAGATTTTTGATAACTTAGTCAATTTCTTTGCTGGTTATGGGTCTGTTCAAGTTTCCTATTTCTTCCCGTTTCAGTTTGCATACAATTTTCATATTATTCCCTGAAAATTGCTTGTATTTCTGAAAGATTGGTTGTAATAATTCCATTTTCATTCATGATTTTATATATTTCGGTCATCTCCATTTTCTTTTTGAGAAGCCTGGTTAGAGTTTTAACAATTTTGTTTTTTTTTTTTTTCAAAAAAACAAAATTTGTTTTCAAGTTGATCTGGTCTACAGTATTTTTTAGATTCTATATTATTTCTGCTCTGATCCTTAAGATTTCTCTTCTTCTGCTGGGATTTGGGGTGTCTTAACTGTTCTGCCTCTATTTCCTTTAGGTGTGCTACGAGTTTTTGTATTTGGGGTTTCTTCTCGTTTCTTGAGATAGGCCTGGACTGCAATGTATTTTCCTCTCAGGACTGCCTTTGCTACAACCCAAAGCATTTGGATTGTTGTATTTTCATTTTCATTTGTTTCCATATATTTTTTAATATCTTGTCTAATTGCCTGGTTGACCCATTCATTATTTAGGAGGGTGTTCTTTAACCTTCATGCTTTTGGAGGTTTTTCAGTCTTTTTCCAGTGGTTGAGTTCAAGTTTCATAGCATTGTGGTCTGAAAGGGTGCATGGTATGGTCTCAATTCTTTTTTACGTATTAAGGACAGTTTTGTGACCCAGTATGTGATCTATCTTGGGGAATATTTCATGTGCACTTGAGAAGAAAGTATATTCTGCTGCTTTGGAATGAAGAATTCTAAATATATCTGTCAAGTCCATCTGATCCAATGTATCATTCAGGGCCCTTGTTTCTTTATTGATCCTGTGTCTAGATGATCTATCCATTGTTGTAAGTGGGGTATTAACATCCCCTGCAATTACCACATTCTTATCAATAAGGTTGCTTATGTTTGTGATTAATTATTTTACATATTTGGGGGCTCCCGTATTCGGCGCATAGACATTTATAACTGTTAGCTCTTCCTGATGTATAGACCCTGTAATTATTACATAATGCCCTTCTTCATCTCTTGTTACAGCCTTTAATTTAAAGTCTAGTTTGTCTGGTATAAGTATGGCTACCCCAGCTTTCTTGTGACTTCCAGTAGCATGATAGATAGTTCTGCCTCCTCTCACTTTCAATCTGAAGGTGTTCTCAGGGCTAAAATGAGTCTCTTGTAGATAGCAAATAGATGGGTCTTCTTCTTCTTTTTTTTAATCCATTCTGACACCCTATGTCTTTTGTTTGGAGCATTTATTCCATTTCCATTCAGTGTTATTATTGAAAGATAAAGGTTTAGAGTCATTGTGATGTCTGTAGGCTTCATACTTGTAGTGATGTCTCTGGTCCTTTGTGGTCCTTGAAACATTTCACTCACAGAATCCCCCTTAGGATCTCTTGTAGGAATGGTTCAGCGGTGGTGAATTCCTTCAGTTTTTGTTTGGGTAAACGTTTATCTCTTCATCTGTTCTGAATGACAGACTTGGTAGATAAAGGATTCTCGCCTGCGTATGTTTTTCTGTTCATCACATTGAAGATTTTCTGCCATTCCTTTCTGCCTTGCCAAGTTTCAGTATTTAGGTCTGCTACTACTCTTATGTGTCTACCTTTGTATGTTAGGTCCTGTTTATCCCTAGGTGCTTTCAGAATTCTCTCCTTATCCTTGTATTTTTCCAGTTTCACTATGATATGTTGTGCAGAAGATGGATTCAGGTTATGTCTGAAGGGAGTTTTCTGTGCCTCTTGGATTTCAATGCCTTTTTCCTTCCCCAGATCAGGGAAGTTCTCACCTATGATTTGTTCAAGAACACTTCAGCCCCTTTCTTTCTCTCTTCCTCTTCTGGAATTCCTATTATACGGATATTGTTGCACTTGATAGCATCACTTAGTTCTCTATTTCTCCCCCCATACTCCTGGCTATTTTTATCTCTCTTTTTCTCAGCTTCCTCTTTTTTCCATTTATCTTCTAATTCACCTATTCTCTCCTCTGCCTCTTCAATTCATGCTGTGGTCACTTCCATTGTATTTTGCACCTCATTTACGGCTTTTTAAACCTCCTCTTGACTTATTTCATAGTCCGTTGGTCTCTGTAGCCATAGATTCTCTGCTATCCTCTATGCTTTTTTCAAGCCCAGTAAATAATCTTATGACTATTATTCTAAATTCTTGTTCTGTTACATTGCTTAAATTGTTTTTGATCAATTCGTTAGCTGTTGCTACTTCCTGGAATTTCTTTTGATGAGAGTTCTTCCGTTTTGTCATTTTGGGTAGTCCCTGGCATGGCGCCAAACTGCAGGGCACTTCCCCTGTGCTGTCTGGAGTAACTTG
Source organism: Panthera uncia (assembly GCF_023721935.1). NCBI lineage: Eukaryota > Metazoa > Chordata > Mammalia > Carnivora > Felidae > Panthera > Panthera uncia. The sequence goes on along the minus strand of NW_026057577.1, from coordinate 519,160 downwards.
TGTTGGTGGGCGGGGCTTCAGTCAGACCAGATGTCTGTCCCTAGCCCACCACTGGGGCCACAGTCAGACTGGTGTGTACCTTATCTTCCCCTCTCCCAGGGGCAGGACTCACTGTGGAGTGGTGTGGCCCCTGTCTGGGCTGCATGTACACTGCCAGGCTTGTGTTGCTGCTTCGATGGGATCTGGAGTATTAGCTACAGTGGATCTGCAAGGTGCACAGGGATGGGGGGGCAGGCTTAGCTTACTTTTCCCTTGGTGGTCCCCTGGGGTAGGGGCCCTGCAGCACCAGGAAGGAGGAAGACCCGTCAGAGGGATGGATCCACAGAAGCACAGCATTGGGTGTTTGTGAGGTGCAAGCAATTTCCATGATGGGGACTGGTTCCCTTTGGGATTTCAGCTGGGGGATGGGAGAGGGAGATGGTGCTTGCCAGCGCCTTTGTTCCCCACAGAGCTGAGCTCTGTCTTCCATGGCTCAACACCTCTCCCTCCTGGTGTCCTCCTGCTTTTCTGCTCTCCGAGCAGGGCTGTTGACTTATAACATTCCAGATGTTAAGTCCCACTGGCTGTCAGAACTCACGCAGTCTGGCCCCTCCACTTTTGCTAGCCAGACTCGGGGGTTCCACCTTGCTGGGTGGGCTGCCCCTCCACCACCCCAGCTCCTTCACACCAGTCCGTGTAGCATGCACTGCCTCTCTGCCCTTCCTACCCTCTTCCTTGGGCCTCTTGTCTACACTTGGCTCTGGAGAGTCCATTCTGCTAGTCTTCTGGTGGTTTTCTGGGTTATTTAGGCAGATGTGGGTGGAATCTAAGTGATCAGCAGGACAAGGTGAACCCAGCGCCCTCCTGTGCCACCATCTTCCCTTTCCTTTTATTATTAAATGTAATATGCCTCAAAATCTTAACCAACATTTAAAATAATCTCAAATCTCACCATTATTAATTCTTCTCTGTAAAATATATTAATTTTTGTAGCCTTTTTGCTTTACAAAATTTATTTTATATATGTAATAAATATGTATATGTGTAATCATTTAATCCTCAAAAATTGATGAAATTTGTTTTTCTTTTGTGTTTTCATCTTTCACAGTTACAGAATCTGAAGCTTAGAGATCAATTAGTGTATCAAAGACAATACCACTTATCAGTATTGTGGTGGAGATTAAAACTGAGGGTGTGCTCCTTCACATCTTTTTCTCTATCAATCTTCATGAGTTTATTGATTTCACTTTTTTTTCCTGTCATTAACACACAATTTATGCTACTGTAATGTTGCATTTAATTTTTTCCTTTCTCCATTTTTATTTTTTTGTTTACTTTTATGGATTGTTTTAAATGTAGTTTATTGCCAAATTGGTTTCCATACAACACTAAGTGCTCATCCCAACAAGAGCCTTCCTCAGTGCCCAATACCCACTTTCCCCTCTCCCCCATCCCCCCTCAGTTTGTTCTGGGTATCCAAGAGTCTCTTATGGTTTGCATCCCTCCTTCTCTGTAATTTTTTTTCTCCTTCTCCTCCCCCATGGTATTCTGTTAAGTTTCTCAAGATCTACATATGAGTGGAAATATATAGTATCTGTCTTTCTCTGCTGGATTTTTTCACATAGCCTAATACCTTCCAGTTCCATCCACATTGCTGCAAAAGGGCAGATTTCATTCTTTCTTATTGCCAAGTAGTATACCATTGTGTGTGTGTGTGTGTGTGTGTGTGTATACACACCACATCTTATTTATCCATTCATCAGTTGATGAACATTTAGGCTCTTTCCATAATTTAGCTATTGTTGAAAGTACTGCTATAAACATTAGGGTACCTGTACCCTTATGCATCCACTTTCCTGTATCCTTTGGGTAGATTTCTAGCAGTAGTTACATCTGAAGGGAGTTCTCTGTGCTTCTTGGATTTACTGCCTGTTTCCTTCCCCAGATTGGGGAAGTTCTCAGCTATGATTTGTTCATGGACACCTTGAGCCCCTTTCCCTCTCTCTTCTTCTTCTGGAATTCCTATGATACAGATATTGTTCTGTTTGATTACATCACTTAGTTCTCTAAATTCTTCCCTCTTGATCTTGGATTTTTTTTATCTCTTTTTCTCAGCTTCCTCTTTTTCCATAATTTTATCTTCTAATTCACCTATCCTCCCCTTTGCCTCTTCAATCCATGCTGCGGTCTCCTCCATTTCATTTTGCATCCCATTTATAACATTTGTTAATTCATCATGACTATTCTTTAGTTCCTTGATCTCTGCAGTAATAGATTCTCTGCTGTCTTCTATGCTTTTTTTTCAAACCTAGTGATTAATTTTATTATCATTATTCTAAATTCTTGTTCAGTTCACTTACTTAAATCTGTTTTGAACAATTCTTTACCTGTCACCTCTTCCTGGAATTTCTTGTGAGGATAATTCTTCTGTTTCATCATTTTGGCTAATTTTCTGTCCCTTATGAGTTTTGAAAGTTTGTTATGTGCTCTGCACCTCTGAGCACTGCTATATTAAAGCCGGGGGGGGGGATATATACACCGTTCAAGGCCTTGCCCTTCAGGAGGTGTTTTTTGGGGAGTGTTACTTGATCTCTGTTGTCATTTTGTTACTTTGATTATTTTATTTCCCTACTGATAGTGATGTTTTGGACCTTCCACGAGGTGTGCTTTGATTTTTTCCTTAAAGTCATCCCGGAAAGTAACACAAATGGACAGATAAATAGGAAACAAAAGCACGCAAACACACAAACAAATAAAACAGAGAAACAAACAAAAACTAAAAACTAGAAACAATCCAAAAGCAAAAAACCAGAAACACCAGATACAGGTAAAGAACAGGGTGGAGGCAGTGCTGATGGAAGAGCACATACAAAGAGAGGAATTACAGGGCTGGGGTAAAAGAAAAAAATAAACATTGAGCAGGCAGAGAGACTAAAAGCCTTAATCCAGACAGAGAGAAAGGAAAATAAGGAAGGAGGCAGGGAAAAAGAAAGGAGGATAATTTTACCTAGACAGATAAACTATACTGCTTGATTATTCCAGAGAGAGGAAAAAGGAATGCAAGGAGATGTAGAACAGGTATCAAGAGAATGGATTAAATATGTCTGTTTAAACAAAGCAATAAGCAGAGTAACCAGCTTAGAGGAGGGAAGAGATAAGGAGAAAGGGGGGAGAGTATATCTATATATCAAGAATTGTCCTAGAATTAATCCAGGCATGCAGCAGTGCGGATCTGGAGGAGGAGTTGATCTAGTTCCACAGCATCTATCCTGCTCCAGTAGATACACAGTTACCTGGTGCAGAGGGGTGTAATTTGGTGTAGGCTGGTCCTGCTTCTACTCTGGGTACTGTGGGCCAATCCCTGAGGCCCCGCCTTGGTGGTGGTGGGGAGAAAAATGGCGACCCCCCCCCCCAAGTCTCTTCTCCATGACATGGTGTCCCAAATCTCTCCTTTGGATCCATCCTCACTGAGTTGCTGTCTGTCTCGCTCCACCAACTCCTTTGCCCCAGAACTTGGCTGGGATTTAAACTCCTGTGCTGTGCTCCCTAGTACCAGGGAAGGCCCTCCTGGTATGTGTCCTGGCTGGTTTTGTCCTGTGCCACAGCACTTCAGGGGAAGCGACTGGTTTCTGCTGCTGCGGACTGCCTCCCTGATCTACCACTGAATCCGGAGGTGGCTCCCCTGCTCCCCAGGTGTGTAAACAGGGCAGCGACCACCAGTCCCAAGATGGGATTTGCAGTTAAAGATCCTCTAACCTGCAGTTAGAGATGGGATCACTCTCTGTCCAGGCCCAAAGTTTTTTTCTCTTGTTCAGATCCAGTCCTATGCTTTCCCAGCCACTTTCTCTTCTCTTTGTCTCTCCGCAGAAGGGGATCCCTCCCCTCTGTGCCTAGGGGCCCATTTCACATCTCCCAGTTCACAATCACCCACCTATGGTCCTCAGGTTGTCCCGGTGTCTCCCTGATAGACTCGGTCTTTTTTTTTCTCCCACACTCCTAGGGTTCAAAGTCCTTTGGCTTCAGCCCTTCTTTGAGAGACAGGGGAAGTGCGGATCCTCCTTCTCTGCCATGTTGGCCCTCCTTCCAAGGGAAATATTTTCTCCATTTTTATTTTGATAAAATATACGTAACAGAAAATATATCATCTCAACCATTTTAAAGCATACAGTTTGATGGTATTGAGTATATTCCATTTGTTGTTCTCCATTCAGCACTATCTCCAGAACTCTTCATCTTGTAGATTTATAATTCAATACCCATTAAGTAATAACTCCCAATTCCTCCTTTCCCTCACCCCCTGGCAATCACAATTATGCTTTATATATTTGAATACTCTAATTGCTTCATAATAAGTGAAATAATACAGGTTTGGATTTTTATGACTGGCTCATTTCACTTAGCATGTTGTCAAAGTTCATCCATGCTTCAGCATATTACAGAAATTCCTTCATTTTAAGGTTAATATGTATGTATATATAACATTAGTCTATCAAAGGAAACTTATATCCATGTTTTAAATATTAAATATAATGTTTCTATAAACGTATGTATATAAATATCTCTTCAAGACCCTGCTTTCACTATTTTATGGCATAGAGCTATAAGTGGAATGTAGAATCACATTGTAATTCTATCTTTAATTCTCTCTTTAATAAGCATCTTTCAATGTGCTTTTGCCCATTTGCATATCTTCTTTAGAGACATATCCATGCAAGTCCTTGCCTATCTTAAAAATCAGGTTGGGGGGTCTGGGTGGCTCACTTGGTTAATCATCCAACTGCAGCTCAGGTCATGATCTCACTGTTCATGAGTTCCAGCCCCACGTCAGGCTCTGTGCTGACAGCTCAGAGGTTGGGACCTGCTTTGGATTCTGTGTCTCCCTCTCTCTCTGCCCCTCTCCCACTTTCATTCTCTCTGTCTGTGTCTCTCTCTCAAAAATAAGTAAACATTAAAAAATCAGGTTGTTTGTGTTTGTATTGCTGTATTTTAGCATTACACTGTAACTTCTAAATATTAGTCTTTAATCAGGTATGTGATTTTAAATTATTTTCTCCAGTTTGGTGGGTTGTTATTTAATTTTTTTGTATTCACTATTAAAGTACACTTTTAAAAATGTTTATTTATTTTTGAGAGAGAGAGAGAAAGAGAGAGAGAGGATGTGGGGGGGGCAGAGAGAAGGGGACAGAGGATCCAATGCTGGGTCTGCGCTGACAGCAGTGAGCCCACTTCAGGGCTCAACTTCACGAACCATGAAATCATGGCCTAAGCAGAAGTCAGATGCTCAGTTGTCACTCAGGTGCCCCCAAAGCAAATTTTTAAAAATTCATTTTTTCTAGTTTTCTTTTGTTGTCTATGTCTGGTGTCGTTTCAAGAAACATTGTCAAATCCAATGTCTGTTTTCCTAGTTATGTTTCTGTTTTTTTTTTTTTCTAAAAGTTGTGTAGTTTTAAATTTTATATTGAGGTATTTGCGTAATTTTGCATTATTTTTTGGCATATGACATTACATAAGGGTCCAACCTCATTATTTTGCTTGTGGATGGCCATTGTTCCAACAACATTTGTTGAAAACACTCCCTTTTCCCCATTGAACGATCTTTGTTTCCTTGAAAAATAACTTTAACATTTATGTAAGAATTTATTTCTGGGCTGTCTACTCCATTCCAGTGGCATATGTGTCTGGCGTTATGTCAGTATCAAACTTTTATTGCAGTAGGTTTGTAGTAATTTGAATCAGGAAGTGTGGGTCTTCCTGCTTTGTTCCTCTCTGGGATTATTTAGTCTACTTGGAGTCACTTGAAATTTTAGAAGAATTTTAGAGTGGGTCTTCTATTTGTATGAAAATCATCATTAATATTTTTATAGAATTGCATTGAATTTGCGGATTGCTTTGGTTAGTATCACCACCTTAATAAGTGTTGCAACCCATGAAAATAGGTTTTATTTCACTATGCCCTTTTTAATATCTTCCAGAAATATTTTGTCATTTTTATTGTGCAAAGTATTCACCTCATTAATTATATTAAAACCTAAGTATTTTGTTATTTTTGATTCTATTGTAAATTGATTTTTTAAAATCCTTTTTGGGGGTGCCTAGGTGGCTCAGTCTGTTAAGCATCTGACTTCTGCTTAGGTCATAATCTCACAGTTAGTGAGTTCCAGCCCCACATGGGGCTCTCTGCTGACAGCCTGGAGCCTGCTTCTGATTCTATGTCTCCCTCTCTCTCTGCCCCTCCCGCTCATGAGCTCTCTCTCTCTCTCTCTCTCTCTCAAAAATAAATATTAAAAAATTTTAAATTTCTTTGGGATTGATCATTGTTACAGAGATGTACTTAGTTTTGTGTATTGAGTTTGAATCATTTTACTTTTTTGGATTTCTATTAGCTAAAATTATTTATGTATCCTTTAAGCTTTTCTGCATATAAGAACTTATCATCTGTGTATAAAGGTAATATTATATAGTTCTTAACAAAGTAGATGCATTTATTTCTTTGTCTTGCCTAATTACTCTGGTTCAATTTTCCAGTACTATGTTTAATAAAAGTGGTGAACATGACATCCTTGTACTACTTTAGATCTTAGAGGAAAACTTTCATTATTCTGCATGATGTTCACTGTGAATTTTTCATGTATTACTTGTAGTATGTTAAAGTAGTTTACATACACACACACACACACACACACACGTAAATCCTGCCATTTAGGACAACATAGATGAGACTTGAGGGCATTATAAGTGAAATAAGTCAGAAAGATAAAGAAAAATACTATATGATCTCACCTAAAACAACAGCAACAGCAGCAGCAATTAAATTAATAAGCACTGAGTGTTGAATGGAAACCAATTTGACAATAAATTTCATATTAAAAATAAATAAATAAATAAATAAACTCATAGATACACAGAAAATATTGGTGGTTGTCAGAAATGGGGGATTAAGAGTGGGTAAAAGGTAAAGATGGTCAAAAAATAAAACTTCTATTTATAAAATAAATTAATAAATACTTAGGATTTAATGTGAGTATGGCGACTATAGTTAATAATTTTGTATCGTATATTTTAAAGTGCTGAGAACATAAAGGGAAGCCATAAAACAGACTTTAAGAAAGAAAGCAAACTGAAGGTTGCTGGAGGGGAGGTGGGTGGAGGATGAGTTGAATGTGTGATGGGTATTAAAGAAGGCACTTGTTGTGATGAGCACTGAGTGTTGTATTTAGGTGATGAATCACCAAATCCTACATGTGAAACTAATATTACACTGTATATTAACTAGAGGATTCAAGCTTTGGACTCCAATACCTCAGTATCTGATTTTCTGTGCATTAGAAGGGAAGGGTCACAAAAGTATCCCCAGAATACGGTCTTCATCAGCTCAGCAGTAAGGAAAACATGGGGTTCCAGTGGCAGGTGAGCACTCCTTGCTTTTGATGACAATACTCCCTTCCCAGCTTCCCAATCCACCCCAGTGCTTTGCCTTCTCTGTCACCAATGTTTTACATTAAATATCTTCAGTTTCAGATGTGTAAAGTGGTTGTATGTGACTGGACTCTCACCAACAAGGTTGATGTCGCGACCGGCTTGACAAACACCGAGGTCAGGGTCCTGAGGGTAGGGGAATGCAAGAAAAAAGAGAGAGAAGAAAGTTTGGGAACAAGAGGGTCCCCTGGGCTAATGGCCCAAGTGACGGCTTTATTGTTGCTGTACACAATCTTTTATATCCAGACTCTTATGGGTCAGGCCATTCTAAGAATAAACAGGTTTCACATAATCGCTGCCAACCAAAACATTTAGTTCTGTGTTTCTTGTGCATTTTCTAGACGGGTAACAACAAGACCTTGTTGATAAGATTGCTAGCAAAACACAATTCCCATGTTTGTTTCTATCTGACTCGGGGTAGAAAAAGGGGAGGTAGCATTACTTCCAACACCTGCAGACCACAGGCTTCAGGAATTAACTTTCTCAGCCTTGACAAGACTTTCGTATGCCCTTGAAAGTGGGGGAATGGGAGGGGGAACCACCGGGTTGGCTAAGTCAACAGGGAACGTTGCTTGACCTGGTCTCAGCCTGGCGCCGGGGCCCAGCCCCCCACAGGTTGATATCCATGAAATAAATTATATCACATTACAACACCTCTAATATTAAATAATTAATCTCTGACCAACTTTCTAAATTAACAATTGTGCTGAAATAGTTTATATGGAAAAATTTTTCTGAATACAATTTTTACTAAGATAATTAATTATAAGGTATAAAAATTTGAAAGGTTCTGAGTTCCTGAAGATGGCGGCGTAGGAGGACGCGGGGCTCACAGCGCGTCCTGCCGATCACTTAGATTCCACCTACACCTGCCTAAAGAACCCAGAAAACCGCCAGAGGATTAGCAGAAGGGAGTCTCCGGAGTCAAGCGCAGACTAGAGGCCCACGGAAGAGGGTAGGAAGGGCGGCGAGGCGGTGCGCGCTCCACGGACTGGCGGGAGGGAGCCGGGGCGGAGGGGCGGCTCGCAGGCCAAGCAGAGCCCCCGAGTCTGGCTGGCAAAAGCGGAGGGGCCGGACAGACTGTGTTCCGACAGCAAGCGCGACTTAGCGTCTGGGAGGTCATAAGTTAACAGCTCTGCTCAGAAAGCGGGAAGGCTGGAGGACAAAGGGAGGGAGAGCTGCTGAGCCCCCGGACGGCAGAGCTCAGCTTGGCGGGGAACAAAGGCGCCAGCGCCATCTCCCCCGCCCATCCCCCAGCCAAAATCCCAAAGGGAACCAGTTCCTGCCAGGGAACTTGCTCGCTCCGCGCAAACACCCAACTCTGTGCTTCTGCAGAGCCAAACCTCCGGCAGCGGATCTGACTCCCTCCCGCTGCCACAGGGCTCCTCCTGAAGTGGATCACCTAAGGAGAAGCGAGCTAAGCCTGCCCCTCCACCCCCCGTGCACCTTGCCTACCCACCCCAGCTAATACCCCAGATCCCCAGCAACACAAGCCTGGCAGTGTGCAAGTAGCCCAGACGGGACACGCCACCCCACAGTGAATCCCGCCCCTAGGAGAGGGGAAGAGAAGGCACACACCAGTCTGACTGTGGCCCCAGCAGTGGGCTGGGGGCAGACATCGGGTCGGACTGCGGCCCCGCCCACTAACTCCAGTTATACACCACAGCACAGGGGAAGTGCACTGCAGGTCATCACCACGCAAGGGACTCTCCAAAATGACCAAACGGAAGAATTCCCCTCAGAAGAATCTCCAGGAAATAACAACAGCTAATGAACTGATCAAAAAGGATTTAAATAATATAACAGAAAGTGAATTTAGAATAATAGTCATAAAATTAATCGCTGGGCTTGAAAACAGTATACAGGACAGCAGAGAATCTCTTGCCACAAAGATCGAGGGACTAAGGAACAGTCACGAGGAGTTGAAAAACGCTTTAAACGAAATGCAAAACAAAATGGAAACCACGATGGCTCGGCTTGAAGAGGCAGAGGAGAGAATAGGTGAACTAGAAGATAAAGTTATGGAGAAAGAGGAAGCTGAAAGAAAGAGAGATAAAAAACTCCAGGAGTATGAGGGGAAAATTAGAGAACTAAGTGATACACTAAAAAGAAATAATATACGCATAATTGGTATCCCAGAGGAGGAAGAGAGAGGGAAAGGTGCTGAAGGGGTACTTGAAGAAATTATAGCTGAGAACTTCCCTGAACTGGGGAAGGAAAAAGGCATTGAAATCCAAGAGGCACAGAGAACTCCCTTCAGACGTAACTTGAATCGATCTTCTGCACGACATATCATAGTGAAACTGGCAAAATACAAGGATAAAGAGAAAATTCTGAAAGCAGCAAGGGATAAACGTGCCCTCACATATAAAGGGAGACCTATAAGACTCGGGACTGATCTCTCCTTTGAAACTTGGCAGGCCAGAAAGGCTTGGCACGATATCTACAGTGTGCTAAACAGAAAAAATATGCAGCCGAGAATCCTTTATCCAGCAAGTCTGTCATTTAGAATAGAAGGAGAGATAAAGGTCTTCCCAAACAAACAAAAACTGAAAGAATTTGTCACCACGAAACCAGCCCTACAAGAGATCCTAAGGGGGATCCTGTGAGACAAAGTACCAGAGACATCACTACAAGCATAAAACATACAGACATCACAATGACTCTAAACCCATATCTTTCTATAATAACACTGAATGTAAATGGATTAAATGCGCCAACTAAAAGACATAGGGTATCAGAATGGATAAAAAAACAAGACCCATCTATTTGCTGTCTACAAGAGACTCATCTTAGATCTGAGGACACCTTTAGATTGAGAGTGAGGGGATGGAGAACTATTTATCATGCTCCTGGAAGCCAAAAGAAAGCTGGAGTAGCCATACTTACATCAGACAAACTAGACTTTAAATTAAAGGCTGTAACAAGAGATGAAGAAGGGCATTATATAATAATCACAGGGTCTATCCACCAGGAAGAGCTAACTATTATAAATGTCTATGCGCCAAATACCCAAGCCCCCAAATATATAAAACAATTACTCATAAACATAAGCAACATTATTGATAACAATGTGGTCATTGCAGGGGACTTTAACACCCCACTTACAGAAATGGATAGATCATCTAGACACACAGTCAATAAAGAAACAAGGGCCCTGAATGATACATTGGATCAGATGGACTTGACAGATATATTTAGAACTCTGCATCCCAAAGCAACAGAATATACTTTCTTCTCGAGTGCACATGGAACATTCTCCAAGATAGATCATATACTGGGTCACAAAACAGCCCTTCATAAGTTTACAAGAATTGAAATTATACCATGCATACTTTCAGACCACAATGCTATGAAGCTTGAAATCAACCACAGGAAAAAGTCTGGAAAACCTCCAAAAGCATGGAGGTTAAAGAACACCCTACTAACGAATGAGTGGGTCAACCAGGCAATTAGAGAAGAAATTAAAATATATATGGAAACAAACGAAAATGAAAATACAACAATCCAAACGCTTTGGGATGCAGCGAAGGCAGTCCTGAGAGGAAAATACATTGCAATCCAGGCCTATCTCAAGAAACAAGAAAAATCCCAAATACAAAATCTAACAGCACACCTAAAGGAAATAGAAGCAGAACAGCAAAGGCAGCCTGAACCCAGCAGAAGAAGAGAAATAATAAAGATCAGAGCAGAAATAAACAATATAGAATCTAAAAAAACTGTAGAGCAGATCAACGAAACCAAGAGTTGGTTTTTTGAAAAAATAAACAAAATTGACAAACCTCTAGCCAGGCTTCTCAAAAAGAAAAGGGAGATGACCCAAATAGATAAATTCATGAATGAAAATGGAATGATTACAACCAATCCCTCAGAGATACAAACAATTATCAGGGAATACTATGAAAAATTATATGCCAGCAAATTGGACAACCTGGAAGAAATGGACAAATTTCTAAACACCCACACTCTTCCAAAACTCAATCAGGAGGAAATAGAAAGCTTGAACAGACCCATAACCAGCGAAGAAATTGAATCGGTTATCAAAAATCTCCCAACAAATAAGAGTCCAGGACCAGATGGCTTCCCAGGGGAGTTCTACCAGACATTTAAAGCAGAGATAATACCTATCCTTCTCAAGCTATTCCAAGAAATAGAAAGGGAAGGAAAACTTCCAGACTCATTCTATGAAGCCAGTATTACTTTGATTCCTAAACCAGACAGAGACCCAGTAAAAAAAGAGAACTACAGGCCAATATCCCTGATGAATATGGATGCAAAAATTCTTAATAAGATACTAGCAAATCGAATTCAACAGCATATAAATAGAATTATTCACCATGATCAAGTGGGATTCATTCCTGGGATGCAGGGCTGGTTCAACATTCGCAAATCGATCAACGTGATACATCACATTAACAAAAAAAAAAGAGAAGAACCATATGATCCTGTCAATCGATGCAGAAAAGGCCTTTGACAAAATCCAGCACCCTTTCTTAATAAAAACCCTTGAGAAAGTCGGGATAGAAGGAACATACTTAAAGATCATAAAGGCCATTTATGAAAAGCCCACAGCTAACATCATCCTCAACGGGGAAAAACTGAGAGCTTTTTCCCTGAGATCAGGAACACGACAGGGATGCCCACTGTCACCGCTGTTGTTCAATATAGTGCTGGAAGTTCTAGCATCAGCAATCAGACAACAAAAGGAAATCAAAGGCATCAAAATTGGCAAAGATGAAGTCAAGCTTTCGCTTTTTGCAGATGACATGATATTATACATGGAAAATCCGATAGACTCCACCAGAAGTCTGCTAGAACTGATACATGAATTCAGCAAAGTTGCAGGATACAAAATCAATGTGCAGAAATCAGTTGCATTCTTATACACTAACAATGAAGCAACAGAAAGACAAATGAAGAAACTGATCCCATTCACAATTGCACCAAGAAGCATAAAATACCTAGGAATAAATCTAACCAAAGATGTAAAAGATCTGTATGCTGAAAACTATAGAAAGCTTATGAAGGTAATTGAAGAAGATATAAAGAAATGGAAAGACATTCCATGCTCATGGATTGGAAGAATAAATATTGTCAAAATGTCAATACTACCCAAAGCTATCTACACATTCAATGCAATCCCAATCAAAATTGCACGAGCATTCTTCTCGAAACTAGAACAAGCAATCCTAAAATTCATATGGAACCACAAAAGGCCCCGAAGAGCCAAAGTAATTTTGAAGAAGAAGACCAAAGCAGGAGGCATCACAATCCCAGACTTTAGCCTCTACTACAAAGCTGTCATCATCAAGACAGCATGGTATTGGCATAAAAACAGACACATAGACCAATGGAATAGAATAGAAACCCCAGAACTAGACCCACAAACGTATGGCCAACTCATCTTTGACAAAGCAGGAAAGAACATCCAATGGAAAAAAGACAGTCTCTTTAACAAATGGTGCTGGGAGAACTGGACAGCAACATGCAGAAGGCTGAAACTAGACCACTTTCTCACACCATTCACAAAAATAAACTCAAAATGGATAAAGGACCTGAGTGTGAGACAGGAAACCATCAAAACCCTAGAGGAGAAAGCAGGAAAAGACCTCTCTGACCTCAGCCGTAGCAATCTCTTACTCGGCACATCCCCAAAGGCAAGGGAATTAAAAGCAAAAGTGAATTACTGGGACCTTATGAAGATAAAAAGCTTCTGCACAGCAAAGGAAACAACCAACAAAACTAAAAGGCAACCAACGGAATAGGAAAAGATATTTGCAAATGACACATCGGACAAAGGGCTAGTATCCAAAATCTATAAAGAGCTCATCAAACTCCACACCCGAAAAACAAATAACCCAGTGAAGAAATGGGCAGAAAACATGAATAGACACTTCTCTAAAGAAGACATCCGGATGGCCAACAGGCACATGAAAAGATGTTCAACGTCGCTCCTTATCAGGGAAATACAAATCAAAACCACACTCAGATATCACCTCACGCCAGTCAGAGTGGCCAAAATGAAGAAATCAGGAGACTATAGATGCTGGAGAGGATGTGGAGAAACAGGAACCCTCTTGCACTGTTGGTGGGAATGCAAATTGGTGCAGCCGCTCTGGAAAACAGTGTGGAGGTTCCTCAGAAAATTAAAAATAGACCTACCCTATGAGCCAGCAATAGCACTGCTAGGAATTTATCCAAGGGATACAGGAGTATTGATGCATAGGGGCACCTGTACCCCAATGTTTATAGCGGCACTCTCAACAATAGCCAAATTATGGAAAGAGCCTAAATGTCCATCAACTGATGAATGGATAAAGAAATTGTGGTTTATATACACAATGGAATACTACGTGGCAATGAGAAAAAATGAAATATGGCCTTTTGTAGCAACATGGATGGAACTGGAGAGTGTGATGCTAAGTGAAATAAGCCATACAGAGAAAGACAGATACCATATGGTTTCACTCTTATGTGGATCCTGAGAAACATAACAGAAACCCATGGGGGAGGGGAAGGAAAAAAAAAAAAAGAGGTTAGAGTGGGAGAGAGCCAAAGCATAAGAGACTGTTAAAAACTGAGAACAAACTGAGGGTTGATGGGGGGTGGGAGGGAGGGCAGGGTGGGAGGGAGGGCAGGGTGGGTGATGGGTATTGAGGAGGGCACCTTTTGGGATGAGCACTGGGTGTTGTATGGAAACCAATTTGACAGTAAATTTCATATATTAAAAAATAAAAAAAAAATAAATAAAAAAAAAATTTGAAAGCTTCTTAATATCCAAAATTGAATTATTTTTCAAAATCATTTAGAAATTGTGCATCAAAGTTTACCTGCACTAGCACTGAATTTTGTGTTTTTTCACCTTAGCCAATTTGATAGATATGCCGTTGTTTAATTTGCTTTTCTTGATTATTTACATGTTTATATGATTTTTCATGTTTATCTTTATAACTAGTAATTCTGTGAAATCTCCTTTTACATATTTGTATATTTTATTTCTTTTCAGAGTTTGTGTATATATATTCTGCATAAAGTACAATTACTTTGACTAGTAAAAAGCACATTTTTTGGCTTTGATATTTTGGTGAAGTATTTTTTATTTTGCTTGATACATTAACATTAATAATGAGGAGCTAAGTTATAAAAATATGCAGACTCATAAGGGTATATGAATCCTGATTTTATAACAGCATTATCAACAATAACCAAACTATGGAAAGCCAATGTCCACTGACAGATGATGGATAAAGAAGATGTGGTATACATACAATGGAATATTACTCAACCATCAGAAAGAATGAAATTTTCCATTTTCAACGATGTGGATGGAGCTTGAATGTATTATGCCAAGCAAAATAAGTCAATTAGAGAAAAACAAATACCATATAATTTCATTCATGTGGAATTTAAGAAATAAAACAGATGAACATATCAGGATGTGGGGGAGAGAGGGAAACAAATCATAAGAACTCTTAAAGATAGAGAACAAACTGAAGGTTGATGGAAAGAAGTGGGTGAGGGATGGGCTAGGTAGGTGATGGGTCCTAAGGAGGGCACTTGTTATGATGAGCCCTGGGTGTTGTATATAAGTGATGAATCACTGAATTCTACTCCTGAAACTAATATTTCCCTGTATATTAACTAACTAGAATTTAAGTAAAAAATTTGAAAAGAAAAAAAAGGCAAGAAATAACAAGTGTTGGCATTGATATAGAGAAAAGAGAGCTCTTGTTCACTATTCGTGTGAATGTGAACTGATTTAGCTGCTATGGAAAACAGTATTTTTTCCAAAGTTCTCCTCAAAATTAAAAATAGAACTACCAAATGATCCAGCAATTCCACTTCTGGGAATATAGTCAAAGTGCTAAAAGCACTAATTCAAAAAGAAATTATTAATTAGATAACTAATTACTAATGGACACCTTTATGTTCTTTGCAGCATTAGTTTACAGTAGCTAAGACATGGAAACAACTGGAGTGTTCATAGATGGATGAATGGATAAAGAAGAGGCAGTATATAATACAATGGAATACTTACCTGCCATTATGAAGAAGGAAATCCTTCCAGTTCCAATAATATTGATGGACCTTGAGAGTATTATGCTAAATGAAATAACTCAGAGAAAGATATATACCATATAATCTTACTTGTATGTGGAATCTAAAACAAAATGAAACAAAACAATCCAAACTAACAAAAAAACATAGATACAAAGAACACAAGCAGGGCAGCGTTGGTAGGAAGAGAGGAGGAGGGGGGGTGAAATGGGTAAAGGTAGTAAAAAGGTACAAAATTACAATTATAAAATAAATAAGTCCTAGGGTTGTAATGTACAGCATGGGAACTATAGTTAATAATAATGCATTGCATAGTTGGAACTTGCTAAGAGAGCAGATCTTAAAAGTACTCATGACAAGAAAAGACGGTCACTCTTCATGGTGATTGATGTTAATTGGACTTATTGTGGTGATAATTTCAAATGTACACAAATACTGAATCATTATACGCACACACACACACACACACACAATTGGAAAGCAGAACAAACAAACAAACAAAAAACAGGAAAAAAGTAAAAAAAAAAAAAAATAGTGAGGGGTTTAGGAAGGACCAGGAATAATCAAATCATGTTTAAGGAATGGAATGGAATAAAAATGTCCAGTACAAAACACACAAGAGTGGATGTGGGTTTAGAAAAGAAAGACAATAATATTCAAGTATTGGTCAGTAGTGATCCATATCTTCTAAAACAGTTACCAGACCTGCTCACATTGTCTTGTATCCTTAATTCAGAATGATTTCCTCTCCTTACCTTTATATTCTAGAACTCCCTGAAACTGTCAGTATTGGCACAACCACCAGAGAATGAGGGCCCTTAGAACTTAAGCTCTTCCTAGCTATTGTTAAGCCCCACTATAAGATATCATTGGAAGATTGAAAGAAAAGAGATGATAGGGCTTAGCTGTGTGACTATCATTGGAGGCATAGTGGAGAATAAATCCAGAGCAACAAAATGCAAGAAGGGGTTTCAACAAGAGTCCTGGTGAGAAATATGGGGGCTGGGCAAGGAGGTGATATTGGAGGAGGTGAAGTTGTAGTGCTATGGATGCACTCAGGATATTGGGGGTTGTGCTGGTTACAGGAAACTTGAAACTAAGAGTTTGGGTCTTGAATTGCCTAGGACACATGTAGCAGAGATAATGCAGGACCACTAGAGTTTTGAGTCATTAATGAGGAGGAAAGGTTTGAAGATATGGGTTTAGAGATGAACAGTGTATAGAAAAAACAATGGGACAAAAGGTGTGACCATTATTTTTTATTAGAAGATTGTATAGATAAGGTTGTTTCCATATAATTCCTTTACTCTGTTGATCTATTACTGAATTACTTCTTTTTGTTTGATTCAGCTTAATTTTTAGCAATTAATTATTTTGGTCACAGTATGTTTATCTTCAAAATGTACAAATGATTAGAAGTTTAATTTTGTAAATAGCTGATTTTTAAACATTTTGTTTAGAATTTTGGTTAGAAAATAATCAAAATACATTTAGAAATAATTGATACTGCTAAATGTTGAGAGTTTCTATGAGAAACATGATAGGTATCACAGGTTATTCAAATTGTTTGTTTATCTAGAAGATAAACCTAAGTTTTAAGGTTTCTTATACAATTCTCTGCAGTTATTGTTGAAATTTTTCAAAGATTATTTTTTGTTTTATTAGCATTTTAAAAATAATATTACTTCATTTAAGAATATGTAATAAGTATTAAGTGTGAAAAGGTTTTCATGTAACTTCTTTGCATGTGTCCATATTTCTAAAATCTGCTAATTTGAAAACTTCAGATGATTCTCTTGTACTCAAATATTTTCTTCATATATTTTAGTTATGTTTCATTTATCAATGCAATACACTATCATGTTAGACATATTATTTAATCTGTGAAAGTAAGGATATCACTCCCTTGCTCCAGTTATTTTTTCTTTTTTTTTTTTTGAATTTTTATTGAAATTTCAGTCAGCCAACATGCAGTGTAATATTAGTTTCAATGTAGAGTTTTGTTATTCAATAGTTTCATACAACAGCCAGTGCTCATAACAAGTGCATTTCTTAATCCCCATTGAAGCCATCACCTATTTAAGCCACCCCTCCCACCTCCTCTCTGGTAACCATCATTTTCCTCTCCCTAGTTAAAAGTCTCTTGGTTTTCCTCTTTTTTTTCCCACCTATTTGTTTTGTTTCTTCTATATGTGAGTGAAATCATATGGTATTTTTATTTGTCTAACTTATTTTGCTTAGCGTAAACTCCATCCCTGTCCTTGCAAATGGTAAGATATCATTGTTTTTTGTGGCTGAGTAATATTCCATTGCATGTATATGCCTCGTCTTCTTTATCCATCCATCAGTTGATGGATATTTGAACTCTTTCCGTAGTTTGGCTATTGTAGAGAATGATCCTGCAAACATCAGGGTGCATGTCCACCTTAGAAGCTGCATTTTTGTATCATTTGGGTAAATACCTAGTAGTACAATTGCTGTATCATAGGGTGGTTCTCTTTTTAACTTTTTGAGGAACATCCATATTGTTTTCCAGAGTGCACCAGTTTCAATTCCTACCAACAGTGTAAGAGGGTTCCTTTTTCTTTGCATCCTCACCAACACTTATTTCTTGTGTTGTTAATTTTAGCCATTCTGAGATTTGTGAGGTGACATCTAATTGTAGTTTTGATCTGTATTTCCCTGATATGAGTGATATTGAGTATAGTTTCATGTGTGTTTTGGCCATCTGGATGTCTTTTCCCCATTTTTTTAAACTGGATTATTTGGGGTTTTTTGGGTGTTAAATTTTATAATTTTTTATGGATTTTGGGTACTAACCCTCTATCAGATATGTGATTTTCAAATATCTTCTCCCATTCTATAAGTTACCTTTTACTTTTGTTGATTATTTACTTCACTGTGCAGAAGCTTCTTATTTTGATGAAGTCTAAATCATTTATATTTGCTTTTGTTTCCTTAGCCTCAGAAGACAGAACTGGTAAGAAGTTGTTATGGACAATGTCAAATCGGTTACTGCCTGTTTTCTTCATTCATATTTTAAGGGTTTCCTGTCTCACATTTAGGTCTTTATTGCATTTTTAATTTATTTTTGTGTGTGGTGTAAGAAAGTAATCCAGTTTCATTAATTTGCCTTTTGTTGTCCAGTTGTCCCAAAACTATTTGTTGAAGAGACTCTTTTTTCCCATTATATATTCTTTCTTGTTTTGAGAAAGATGAATTGACCATGTCATTGTGTAGTTGTGGGCTCATTTTGTGGGTTTTCTGTTTTGTTCCATTGACCTATTTGTTGTTGTTGTTGTTGTTGTTGTTGTTGTGACAGTACCGACTATTTTGATCACTACAGTTTTGTAATATAAGTTGAAGTCTGGTAGTGTGATGCTTCCAGTTTTGCTTTTCTTTTTTAAAGTTGTTTTGGATATTTGGAGTCTTTTTTTGGTTCCATACGAATTTTAGGATTGTTTGTTCCAGTTCTCTGAAATGTGTTGTTGATAGGTTTTGATAAGCATTGCATTAAACATGTAGATCATTTTGGGTAATACAGACATTTAAAAAACATTTTTTTCCAATCCATGAACACAAAATATTTTTTCCATTACTTTGTGTCCTCTTCAATTTCTTTCATCAGTGTTTTATAGTTTTCAGAGTACAGATCTTTCACCTCTTTGGTTAGGTTTATTCCTAGGTATCTTATGATTTTTGGTGCAATTGTAAATGTAATTGATTCCTTAATTTTCTCTACTGCTTTATTTTTGGTGTATAGAAATGTAACTGATTTCTATAGGTTGATTTTGTATCCTGTGACTTTACTGAATTCATGTTTCAGGTCTAGTAATTTTTTGGTGGAGTCTTTTGTGTTTTCTATATAAAGTATTATGTCATCTGCAAAGAAAGCTTGACTTCTTTAAAAATTTGGATGTATTTTATTTCTTTTTGTTGTCTGAATGCCTCTTCTTTCTGAGGCTAGGACTTCTAGTATTATGTTAAATAACAGTCCTGAGAGAGGACTGTTGTCCTGATCTTGAAGGAAAAAACTCATTTTTCCCCCTATTGAGGATGTTATTAGCTACTGGCTTTCACATATCGTCTTTATTATGTTGAGGTATGTTCCCTCTAACCCTACTTCTTTGAGGACTTTATATCAAGAATGGATGTTGTACTTTGTGAAATATTTTTACTGCATTTATTGAGAGCATCATATGGTTATTATCCTTCCTTTTATTTATTTTTTATTATGGAATTTATTGTCAAATTGGTTTCCACACAACACCCAGTGCTCATCCCAACAGATGCCCTCAATACCCATCACCCACCCACCCCTCCCTCCCACCCCAATAAACCTTCAGTTTGTTTTCAGTTTTTAAGAGTCTCTTATGTTTTGGCTCCCTCCCTCTCTAACCTTTTTTGTTGTTGTTGTTCCCCTCCCCCATGGTCTTCTGTTAAGTTTCTCAGGATCCACATAGGAGTGAAAACATATGGAATCTGTCCTCTGTATGACTTATTTCACTTAGCATAACACTCTCCAGTTCCATCCATGTTGCTACAAAAGGCCATATTTCATTCTTTCTCATTGTCACGTAGTACTCCATTGTGTATATAAACCACAATTTATTTACCCATTCATCAGTTGTTGGACATTTAGGCTCTTTCCATAATTTAGCTATTGTTGAGAGTGCTGCTATAAACATTGGGGTACAAGTACCCCTATGCATCAATACTCCTGTATCCCTTGGGAAAATTCCTAGCAGTCCTACTGCTGGGTCATAGGGTAGGTCTACTTTTAAATTTTGAGGAACTTCCACACTGTTTTTCAGAGCGGCTGCACCAGTTTGCATTCCCACCAACAGTGCAAGAGGGTTCCCGTTTCTTCACATCCTCTCTAGCATCTATAGTCTCCTGTTTTGTTCATTTTAGCCACTCTGACTGCCGTGAGGTGATATCTGAGTGTGGTTTTGATTTGTATCTACTGATGAGGAGCAACATTGAGCATCATTTAATGTGCCTATTGGCCATCCGGATGTCTTCTTTAGAGAAGTGTCTATTCATATTTTCTGCCCATTTCTTCACTGGATTATTTGTTTTCCAGGTGTGGAGTTTGGTGAGCTCTTTATAGATTTGGGATACAAGCCCTTTGTCCAATATGTCATTTGCAAATATCTTTTCCCATTCCGTTGGTTGCCTTTTAGCTTTGTTGATTGTTTCCTTTGAAGTGCAGAACATTTTTATCTTCATGAGGTCCCAATAGTTCATTTTTGCTTTTAATTCCCTTGCCTTTGGGGATATGTCAAGTAAGAAATTGCTGTGGCCGAGGTCAGAGAGATTTTCCCCTGCTTTCTCCTCTAGGGTTTTGATGGTTTCCTGTCTCACATTTAGGTCCTTTATCCATTTTGAGTTTGTTATTGTGAATGTTGTAAGAAAGTGGTCTAGTTTTATCTTTCTGCATGTTGCTGTCCAGTTATCCCAGCACTATCCTTCCTTTTATTAATGTGGTGCATCACAATTATTAATTTGCAAATATTGAACCACCCTTAAAGCCCAGGAAGAAATCCCATTTGATCATAGAATATGAATCTTCTAATGTACTGTTGGATTTCACTTGCTAGTATTTTGACAATTTTTACATCCATGTTCATGAAGGCTATTAGCCTGTAGTTCTCTTTTCAGAGTCTTTGTCTGGTTTTGTTTTACCCTGGCCAGGGTAATTCTGGTCTCATAGAATGAACTTTAAAATTTTCCTTCCGTTTCTAATTTTTGGTCTACTTTGAGTAGATTGGTATTAACTCTTCTTTAAATGTGTGATAGAATTCCCCTAGGGAATCATCTGTGCCAGGACTTTCTGTTAGGAAGTGTTTTTTATTTTGTTTTGTTCTGTTTTGTTTTGATTTGATTAGTGATTCAATTAATTTGCTGGCTATAGGTCTGTTAAAGTTTTCTATTTCTTCCTGTTTCAATTTTGGTAGTTTATATGTTTCTAGGAATTTATCCATTTCTTACAGACTGTCCAATTAGTTGGCATATATTTTTCATAATATTCTCTTATAACTGTTGGTATTCCTTTGGTGCTATTTTTCCTCCTCTGCTCTCCTTTGTAATTTTGTTTATTTGGATTCTTTCATTTATCTTTTTGATAAGTCATCTAGGATTTTGGCAGTTTATTTATTTATTTTTTTCAAAGAAAAAGCTCCTGGTTTCGTTGATCTGTTCTATGTTTTTTTTGTTTTGTTTTGTTTTGTTTTTAAGTTCTGTCTTTTATTTCTGCTCTAATTTTTATTATTATTTCCCTTCTTATGTTGGCTTTAGATTTCTTTTGTTTGTTTGTTTGTTTGTTTGTTTTCCTAACTCCTTAGGTGTAAATTTAGGTTTCTTATGTGCTTTTTTTTTTAACGTTTATTTATTTTTGAGACAGAGAGAGACAGAGCATGAGCAGGGGAGGGTCAGAGAGAGAGGGAGACACAGAATCTGAAACGGGCTCCAGGCTCTGAGCTGTCAGCCCAGAGCCCGACGCGGGGCTCGAACTCACGGACCACGAGATCATGACCTGAGCCGAAGCCGGCCGCTTAACCGACTGAGCCACCCAGGCGCCCCTGTGCTTCTTTAGGTAGGGGTGTATTGCTCTAATATTCCCATCTTAGGGCCAGTTTTGTTTTTGTTTTTGTTTTTGTTTGCATTCCAAAAGTTTTGGACTGTTGTGTTTTCATTTTCATTTGTTTCTGTGTATTTTTTTAAATTTTTAATACTTATTTATTTTTGAGAGAGAGCACAGGCTGGGGTGGGGCAGAGAGAGGGAGACACAGAATCTGAAGCAAGC
This sequence comes from Panthera uncia, assembly GCF_023721935.1. Classification (NCBI taxonomy): domain Eukaryota; kingdom Metazoa; phylum Chordata; class Mammalia; order Carnivora; family Felidae; genus Panthera; species Panthera uncia. The sequence continues at coordinate 496,839 of NW_026057577.1, read as the reverse complement.
TCCAGGCTCTGAGCTGTCAGAACAGAGCCTGAAGTGGGTCTTGAACTCACAAACTGCAAGCTCATGACCTGAACTGAAGTCAGACACTTAACTGACTGAGCCACCCCAGTGCCCCTGTTTCCGTGTATTTTTAATTTTCTTTTTTGCTTTCCAGTTTGACTCATCCATTATTTAGTAAAATGCCTATTAACCTCCATGTATTTGTGGTCTTTCATTTTTTTTTTTTCCTTCTTGTGGTTGACTTCCATTTTCATAGCATTGTGGTCAGAAAATATGCATGGTATGATCTTAAACTTTGTGTATTTTTTGAGGCTTGATTTGTGACCTAATATGTGGTTTATTCTAGAGAATGCCCCATGTGCACTTGAAAAGAATTGGTATTCTGCTCTTTTAGGATGGAATATTCTGTATATACCTGTTAAGTCCATCTGGTCCAGTGTGTCAATTAAAGGCATTGTTCCTTATTGATTTTCTGCTTAGATGTTTTGTCCATTGATGTAAGTGTGGTGTGAAAGTCCTTGCAATTATTGTATTATTATCAGTGAGTTCCTTTGTTTTTTGTTATTAATTTCTTTTATATATGCGTGTTCTCCAATGTTGGGGGAATAAATATTCACAATCGTTAGACCTTCTTGTTGGTCGGTCCCTTTAATTATGACATAGTGTCCTTCTTTATCTGTCGTTACATTCTTTGCCTTAAAATCTAGCTTGCCTGATATAAATATTGCTACTCCTGTCTTCTATTGATGTTATTTGCATGGTAAATGTTTCTCCATCTTCTCAATTTTAATCTGCAGGTGTCCTTTAGGTGTAAAATGAGTTTCTTGTAGTAACAGATAGATGGGTCTTGTTTTTTATCCATTGTGACATCTGATGTCTCTCAATTAGAGTACTTAGTTCATTTACATTCAGAGTAATTATTGATAGGTATGTATTTAGTGCAATTTGTTACTTGTTTTGTTATTGTTTCTGGAAATTTTCTCTGTTCCTGTCTTGTCTTTATCACCTTTGGTCTTCCCTTTCTGCTCAAAGGACCCCCTTTTTATTACCTTAAGGGCTGGTTTAGTGGTCACATATTCTTTTGGTTATTATTTGGGAAACTCTATCTCTCTTGTTATGAATGATAGCCTTTCTGGATAGAGTATTCTTGGCTGCAGAGTTTTCTTATTCATCCCATTGAATATATCGTTTCACTCCTTCTGCCTTGCCAACTTTTTGGTTAGAGTCTGCAGCTAGCCTTATGGGATTATGTTTAAGTCTGTTTTTTCCTCTCTGTGTTAGAAAAGCTTGTTATGTTTCCTGCTCCTGAGAGTAATCCTTTATAAATAAAAGTCATATAATGTCCAGAGTTTGGTGTTTCAGAAAGGGTCTCTGAAATGTGCTGTGTGAACTCTGCTGATGTGTTTTGGTTGCTCTATCCTTCAAGCCCATTGTCGGAACATGTTCTTCTTGCCTGCAGTGGCCAAGTGGCAGTGACCACTTGACCAGAATGTGGTGAACTAGATATGTTCTGGTCTGATTATTAAATGAGACCTGATACTACTTCCACTGGAACTGCAGACTTGCAGAACTATCTGATCAGAAGACATGGTGTGTGGGTAGGTGTTTCTGGTGGTTTTCTGGGGATGAAGTCCATGGTGCTGAAACTGAGGCAAACTTGACTGAGAAGGGCAGTATTGGCAGAGTGTAGGGTAGTGAGACTTGGTGTTAGTAGGTTAGGCGATTAGTGTGGGTACTGTGCTGTTTACCAAAGGTGACTCCGAGCTTATACAGAAGCGGGGGGAGGGATTTGATGCCAGCCAGATCCGTTGCTCAGGGAGAGTGGTTTTTGTGCCCACTTCTCTCAAAGAAGCACTCTAAGAAGAGCGAATAATCTCCCCACTGTGTATCCAGGTATTCTTTAGATCACTGTTTCTTCACTGTCTGACTCTGGGTTGTTTGCCTGCCTTCTCTCCAGGAGTCATGCAAGGCCTTCTAGGGTCTTTCCAAGCAAAGTTTGTTTTCTTTTAAAACTTTAGGTTATAGGGATATGGGGTGTTCAGGGGCCTGTGCTGATCTGGGGGACAGTCTCGCTGTGGTGAGACTGAGGCAGGTTTGACTGAGGTCAGTCATGCCAGAGCACAAGGGTATGGGACTTGGAGCAAGCAGCCTGGGCAGCCAGTGTCAGGTGTAGCTGCACTCTGCAGGAGGCAGTTCATTTATGCTGAAGGGAAGGGAAGAGAAATGGCACCAACCCACTCCTTTGTCCCTAGAAAGTCATCTCCCTGCATGCAGCCTTTCAGGGGCGCTCTGCTGAAAGAGCAGATACTCTTCCCTCTGAATTTCCTAGGCATTACCCAGATCATTGTTTCCACTTGGCCTATCCATGGTTGTTTCCCTGTCTCCTTTCCAGGAGTAGAGCAGCACCCTCGGGTTTGTATCCTAGCCAGGCCCACTGACCTTCAAACCTCTAGTCTTCATGCCCTGCTAGTGGCAAAAACTTATGAAAATCACTCCCTCTCATTTCCCCATCCAATGTTCTGCATTCCCCTTGTGCTCTTCTCCTTCTTGCCTTTCTCTTCAAACATGGCTCTCTCCCTTCTGTAGCCCCCCACAATTCATTTCTCTCTCAAGCCACATTTCCGTGCTTCCTACGTTCCTCAATCTGTCCTCTTCTCTCCCTCTAGTTATGGAGTTTGCTCCGTCAGTATTCAGGGTGATTTATGAGATATTCAGAATGATTGATAATTATATGCTTGTGTTTGTGGGATGAGAAAAACCTAGGGTTCAGCTACTATGCTGCCACCTTAGCCTCACTCTCAATTCTTTATAAATTTTAATAAGCAATATGAGTTTTTAATGAACATGGACATGCATAATATAAACATTTTCTCTAAGTATTTAAATTTCAATTAGTTAACATATAGAACAATATTACTTTCAGGTGTACAATTTAGTGATTCAACACTCACATACAACATCCAGTGCTTTTCACAAGTGCTCTCCTTAATCCCCATTACCTATTTAGCCCACCCCCCCACTAACCTCTCCACTGATAACCATCAGTTTGTTCTCTAGTTAAGAATCTATATGTAAATTATACTTAATTTTAGATATTTTATTAAGTTCACCTATAATGGCAAATATAAGCAGATTCAAGTAAGCAAAATGACAGAAAGGGCAACAAAGAGTTTTAATATGCTGGGTTCCTGAAGGAATCTTGGTAGCATACATTCAGCTCCACCTGAAAGATTAATACTCTGGACACAACACTTGTTTATATGCAGCCACTGAGAAATGGAAGTTCTTATTACCTGACTCATTTGCTTTATGTTATACATATGTGTTTCTAACATGATGACATCACATGACCATATTGTCCTTTGTTGTCTGTTTTATCCCACTAGGAAGATAAAACATGAGCTATTTTGTTTTCTATTATCCTCAGATATGATGAGGTCTGTGCATGGTACATCATTAATATCTGCTAAATGAAAAAAAAATAAATGGAGGAAACTAATGGTGACACAGTAAATTACTAAAAACACTTTAAGAAATAATTTATTAATGTACCATAATATTGCTAAAATTCTTACCCTATAGCCTAGGAATTCCACTTTGAGAAATATACCCAGGTGATTATGCATGAATAAAAGTGTAGTACACTATATATAAACACTATTGTAAACATGAAAAAAAAAGAATGATGTTTATCTACAGGAAAATAGAAATTTAGATTAACACTATTAATTTTAATCAATTTATTGGGCATATTTCAAAAATGCAATTGAAAGAAAAAGATGTTACAAATAATCAAGAGATACAATTAATGGAAAATACATATCACAAATTATTAAATGAATAAATACATTTGCAATAATAATTCAAAAATAGACAACATACATATCAACCAAAGAGAAATTGCTATCTCTGAGAACTTTGAGAAGATCCCTCAGGGTTACAGCACTTCAATGCACATATAACATATTTTTAATAGTTGAAATAAAAATATCAAAATAAAAATATTTATTTTGGAGTTGTTTAGGATATGGTGAGCACTATATTAAATATGTATTTTTTCAGGTTTGAAATATTTTATATTAAATATATTAAATAAAATCTAAATTTTATAACTGACAATTCTGATATCTGTGCCTTTTTTCGTTTCAGTGTCTTAAGTCTGAGGATTTCCTGCACTTCTGGATGATTGCTGAATTTTCAGGATCAACAGATTAATGAATACTTTTTAAATTTTCTGCTTATATTAATGCAAATTACATTATAACATGCAATTATAGTTGCATTATAACATGCTATAAATAGCATGCTTTATATTTTTTAACTTATTTTTTAAATTTTTTATTATTTTCTTTTATATCCTGCTTTTTATCATAGAGTTTCATATTCTAATATTCTCAGTGATTAAAGTATTTTAACTTATATGGTCCTTTTCTACTGAAATTCTATCTTAAACATACAGAATCTACTTTAAAATTGTTTACAATTTTTCAGGCCTATTGCTCTTTCTAATTTATTTTATTATATTTTTTATGAGAATTGGCTTAGTGTTAGCAGTTTTACTTCTGTCCTTAGTGACTTCAGGAAAAAATTGTGAAGTACTTTGAGAAACTGAACTAGTTTCACTATTTTTTAGTTTAAAGAGTGCTTTGCTGAAGTAGGAAGTTAAAACATAAATAATTTATCTCTACTCAGTACTTTAATGTCTAGTGGAAATTTAATAGATAAATTGAGTTGGTCTCAGGGCAACCTCTTCCCTACACATTTTGTGGAGTTAAAATAGGTGGTTGTGAGGGTATACTAAAATCAGACTCACCTCATAATCCCTCAGTAGCATGACCCTTGTTTTGCAAGCTCAAATTAAGGAAATTATAGGTTCACTAATCACTGATTTTTGAGCAAGTTTGTAAACCATTTAGACATATTTTGGAAGGCAAAATTATGTTTCAAAACTTCACAAAACTACAAGGTCATGAATGCAGCTTTACCTGCATTAGAAATGGATAAACATTGAAGGAGGTTGGGAAGATAGAAGAGTAGGAGGACCCTGAGCTCACCTCATCCCATGATTTCAACTAGATGTCATCCACATCAAAGCCAATAAATTGGATAGTGGCCCAAAGACTGGCAGAACAAACTCCACAGCTAAATATAGACAAGAAGCTGTATTTTAAAGGTCAGAAAGACAGAGGGAGGTTGCTAGCAGGAGGGAGGGAGCTCTGCATACAGAGAGGACAGAGAAACGTGTCCTTGAACCAGGGAGTTCACATGGGGAAGACTAATCCCCATAGCATTTGGTTTGAAATCAAAAGAGGGGTTGAATCCTCTCTTTTGTAAAACCAATGGGACTTGAAACCTGGAGCTTTGGAGGTCAGCTGACACAGCACTGGTTCAACAGGGAGGGCAGTGATAGCTGGGTCACCACCCTTAAGAAGACAGCAGCCTGGGGCTCTTGTGTGACTCAGTTGGTTATCTGACTTCAGCTCAGGTCATGATGTCATGGTTCCTGGGGTTGGATCTCATGTTGGGCTCTGTGCTGCCAGCTCAAATCCTGAAGCCTGCTTCAGATTCTATGTCTCCCTCTCTCTCTGCCCCTCTTCTACTTGTACTATGTCTCAAAATGAATAAAAGTTAAAAAAATTAAAATGGCAGCAGCCTTTGCAGAGAGGCAACATTAAAAAAAAATGTCAGTTTACACAATGGAGGGAGAAAACAGGAGACATATCTGTTCATACTGATTTCTGAGCAAGTTTGGAAAGTTCTCCCAAAATGAGGGCAGGCACTATTTTCTCCTCTGTTTGCCAACATAAGCACAGAGCCACCTGTGGGACACAGAGCTACACAGATACTTGCTACCTAACTCACTAACACAGTGCCATGCCCATGATTTCTTCTGAGGACTTACCCACTCCAAGCCTGCTTCCTTAGACCTTGGACTTAGTGCAAATTTTGTTAAAACAATGAGTCCACTGACACCACTGTACATCATGCACATTCACCACTCCATGCCCGTCTTTGCATCCTGAGACACACTTGCATGTTTCACCCAGTCACACGCACCCAGACACCATCATGAAGCACAAACAGCTGTCAGGTGCGTTATGAACCATGCCCAGCCACCTTGCCTGGTCCAATTGCCTCACCAACCCAGCTGCCTGACTCCACTACCCCACTGCCTGAGAACTTCATAGGATGCTGCAAAGAAAGAGAAGCCCAGAACAAATTTGGTAACATGCCTGCCCTACTCCTAAGTTCCTCAGTGGTCATGCCCTCCTAAAGCTGGCCTATCTGTGTCCCACTAACACTGCAAAGAGCTGGCACAGCCCACAACAGACAGGGGATCAGTGCAGATGACTGAACTGAAAGTAAATTGACTCAGACATGATAGCATGGTCCAAGAAACACACATAGGATACTCTCCTGAAGTGCCAGGTTCTGGTTCTGGACACTGCACTGCACAACGCTCCATGACTTCTTCATAGAGTCACTAAGTTTAAGGGCAGAAAGAATACATGGTCTTGTTAACACACAGAAACAAAGAGAAGCAGACAAAATGAGGAGGCAAAAAAATTGATCACAAAGGAAAGAACAGAACAAGGCCACATTCATATCTAAGTGAAAGAGATACAAGTAACATGCCTGATAGAGCATTAAACCAATGATAATAAGAATACTCCCTAGACTTAGAAAAGAGTAGGAGACCTGAGTGAGACCCATAATACAGAGATAAGGAATAATATATTAGAGATAAAGAGCACAATAAATGAAATGAGAAACATACTTGATGGAATGAACATAAGAACAGATGGATAGAAGAGGTAGAGAAATGAATTAGTGACCTACAGACAGAGTAATAGAAAATAATCAAGCTGAACATAAGAAAAAGAAAATAATTATGGAACAGAATAGACTTAGGAAACTCAGTGATTCCGTCAAATATAATAATATTCCTATTATAGGTGTCCCAAAAGAAGAAGAGAGAGAAAGAGAAAAGAACATTTATTTGAATACATAATAGCTGAAAACTTCTCAAATCTTGGGAAGGAAACAAATATTCAGAACCAGAAGTCACAGAAGACCCCCAACAGAATAAAAAAAAAATCAAGGCATATTGTAATTAGATTTGCAAAATATAGTGGTAAATTAAAAAAAATAATTAAAAACAAAAGACAAAAGAAATTCTTAACTTACAAGGTAAGACCCTGGCTAGCTACACATCTTGCAACATAAACTTGGCAAGACAGAAGTAAGTGGCATGATGTATTCAAAATGCTAAATGGGAAAAAAGTACAGCCAAGAATACTGTATCCAAGAAGGCTATCATTCAGAATAGAAAGAGAGATAAAGAATTTCTAGACAAACAAAATCTAAAGCACTTCATGCCCACTAAACAAGCTCTGTAAGAAATAATAAAAGAGACACTTTAAGAGTAAAAGGAGACATCAGAAGTGACAGTATAGAGGTATAAAACACAAAATAAATAAAAATGAATATTTCTGTAAAAATCAGTGAAGAAACTTACAAAAAAGGATATAAAATAAAGTAATATATTCCTAGAACTTGGGGTAGGGGGAGTAAATAATAGGTTCACACTTAAATGACCATCAATTTAATGTAGATTGCTATATGTGCAAGAGGTTATACACAAACCTAACAGTAACTGTATCTCAAAAACCAGTAATATGAAATGAATAAAGAGTAAAAAATCCAGGTATATCTGTTCCTAAAGAAAATTGGCAAACCACAAAAGGGAGAAAGAAAAGAAAGGATCAGAGAAAATTTTCAGAAACAAACACAAATAATGTAATAAAATGACAATAAATGCATATCTATCATTAATTACTTTCAATGTAAATGGGTTAAATGTTCCAATTAAAAGACATGGGGTGACAGAATGGATAAAAAAAAAAAACAAGACCCATCTATATTCTGCCATCAAGACATCCAGTTTAGACATAAAAACACCTGCAGATTGAAAGTGAGAAGATAGAGAAACATCTATAATTCAAAACAATGTCAACAGATAACCAGAGTAACAATACTTCTATACGACAAGGTAGAATTTAAATTTTTTTAATGCTTGTTTTTAATTATTTTTGAGAGACGAGATAGACAGAGTACTAGCAGGGGAGGGGCAGAGAGAGAGAGGGAGAAACAGAATCCAAATCAGGCTCAAGGCTCTGAGCTGTCAGCACAGAGTCCAATGAGAGATGATGACCATGAGATCATGACCTGAGCCGATGTCAGCTGCTCAACCAACTGACCCACCGAGGCGCCCCAGACAAGGTAGGCTTTAAAACAAAGACTGTAAGAAAAGACATAAGAAGACTCTATATAATAATAAAGGGGACAATTCAACACAAAGATATAGCAATTGTAAATATTTTTGCACCCAACATGAGAGCACCCAAATATATAAAAAAATTAAAACAAACTAATTGATAATAATACCAAAATAATAGGGGACTTTAACACTCTACTTATATCCATGGAAAAATTATCTAAACGGAAAAAAAAAACAAAAAACAAGAAAATGTGGCTTTGAATGGCACACTGGATCATTTTAATTTAACACATATATTCAGAACATCCCATCCTAAAACAGCAGGAGAGACATTCTTTCCAATACATACAAACATTCTACAAGAAGATTGAAAACATACCATGCATATTGCTTGGTTCACATATTGCTATGAAACTAGAAGTCAATCACAAGAAAAGATCTGGAAAGACCATAAAGACATGAAGGTTACAAAAAAAAAAACATTCTACTAAATAATGAATGCAACTAAGAAATAAAAACAAGTCAAAAGTACTTGGAGATAAATGAAAATGAAAACTCAATTGTCCAAAATCTGGGATGCAGAAAAAGTGACTTTAAAAGCAATGTTTATAGCTATAGAGGTCTATTTTAAGAAGCAAGAACAAATATCAAATAAATAGTCTAACCTTAAATTTAAAGATTATAGGATATAGAAAAAGAAACGTTAATGAAGCCTAAAGCCAACAGAAAGAAGAAAAAAATAAAATTAGAGCAGACATAAATGATATAGAAACAAAAACAAACAACAAAAACAATAGACAAGATCAATGAAACCAGGAGTTGGTTCACTGAAAATATCAACAAAATTGATAAACCTATAACCAGATTTATCAATAAAAAATGACTCGAATAAAAACAAATGAGAGAGGAGAAATAACAACCAATATGACAGAAATACAAACAATCAAAAAAGAATATTATGGATAACTATAAGCCAAAAAATTGGATAACCTAGAAGAAATTGATAAATTGCTGGAAACATATAAATTTGCACATGAAATGATACTACACACAGACAACCCAAAAGACTCCATCAAAAAATGGCAAGTAGTGATACACAAACGTAAAGTTGTTGGATAAAAAGTTAATGTGCACAAATCTGTAGCATTTCTATACACCAATGATGAAGCAGAAGATAGAGGTTTTAAAGAAACAATCTCATTTACACTTTCACCCAAAATAATATGTTGAAAAATGAATTAAAACTAGTAGGTAAAAGACCTGTACTCTGAAATATATAAGACACTGATGAAAGAAATTGAAGGCAGCACAAAGAAATGGAAAGACATTCCATGAACATGGATTTGAAGAGCAAATATTCTTAAAATGCCTGTATTACCCAAAGCAATGTATGGATTGAATGTAATGCCTATCAAAATACCAACAACTTTCTTCACGGATATAGAACAAACAATACTAAAAATTGTAGACAACCACAAAAGATTCCAAATATCCAAAGCAGTCTTGAAAAAGAAAAGCAAACCTGGAGGCATCACATTTCTGGGCTTCAAGGTATATTGTAAAGCAGTAGTGGCAAAATAGTAAAGTATTGGCACAAAAATAGACACAGAGATCAAAGGAGCAGAATAGAAACCCAGAAAATGAACCTACAAAGAAGAAAGAAAGAAAGAAAGAAAGAAAGAAAGAAAGAAAGAAAGAGAAAGAAAGAAAGAAAGAAAGAAAGAAAGAAAGAAAAGAAAGAAAGAAGAAAAGAAAAGAAAGACAAAAAGAAATCAACTTAAAACCACATGGTCGGGGCACCTGGGTGGCTCAGTCGGTTAAGCATCTGACTTCGGCTCAGGTCATGATCTCACGGTCCGTGAGTTCAAGCCCCGCATCAGGCTCTGTGCTGACAGCTCAGAGCCTGGAGCCTGTTTCAGATTCTGTGTCACCCTCTCTCTGACCCTCCCCCGTTCATGCTCTGTCTCTCTGTCTCAAAAGTAAAATAAACGTTAAAAAAAATTTTTGAAAAAAAAAAGAAAAAAAACCCACATGGTCACTTAATCTTTGACAAAGCAGGAAAGAATATCCAATGAAAAAAGACAGTCTCTTCAACAAATGGTGTTGGGAAAACTGGAAAGAAACATGCAAAAGAATGAAACTGGATCACTTCCTTACACCACACACAAAAAATATTTTCAAAATTGATAGAAAACATAAATGAAAGATCTGAAACTATGAAAATCCTAGAATAAAACACAGGCAGTAATTTCTTTGACATCAGCATAGCAAAGTCTTTAAAATTTTTTTGATGTTTATTTATTTTTGAAGGAGAGAGAGAGGAAGAGAGAGAGAGAGAACGGGGAGGGGGCAGAGAGAGACACACACACAGAATCCAAAGTGGGCTCCAGGCTGTCAGCACAGAGACTAACACGGAGCTTGAGCTCACCACCTCGAGATTTTGACATGAGCTGAAGTTGGATGCTTACCTGACTGAGCCACCCAGGCACCCCAGCACCATCTTTTTAGATATGTCTTCTGATGAAAGGGAAAGGAAAGCAAAAATAAAATATTGGGATTTCAAATTGCAAAAATTCTGCAGAGAGAAGGAAGCAATCAACAAAACTAAAAGGCAAACTTTGGAATAGGAGAAGCTATTTGCAAATGACATATTCAATAAAGGGGGTTGTCACAGACATTGAGTCTGAAGTTCTCTCTTGTCCAGCAAGGAAGCAGACTCAGAGTGGAATGCAAGAGAGGTTAATGCCCAGAAGGGGACTAGCGCCCCAGTATGGGTCCTTGTTCTATATTTTTTTTAGGATATGAAGGCTTACAAGCAGGATGGACGTGGAGAAAGAGACAATAAAACAGTGATCATTAACACATGTATGTGAGATAAAGGGGCTTTCAAAGATATGCGGTGTTAGGGACCTGGGTCAATACAAAACAAAATCCCAGTGCAGAGCAGATGGCTGTCTATGGCAGGCACCAGGCGCCATGTCTGTTTATCTTAACTTGTCCAGGGGATAAGACAGATACAGTATGCTACCCCAGGGTCAACAAAGCACTTTTTTTTTCTTTTTCTTTTTCTTTTTTTTTTCTTTTTTTTTCTTTTTCTTTTTCTTTTTCTCCTTTCTTTCTTTCTTTCTTTCTACTTTATTTTATTTTATTTTATTTATTTTATTTTATTTTATTTTATTTTATTTATTTTATTTTTTGTAATTGGCTCCTGGCAATTTCGCCCTGCTGTGGTGGTTTTTTCGCAATGTTTACCTGTTTACCTATTCTCAGACACTTTCATCCTGTGGAAGCGGCTTACCACGCTAAGCTTTGTTCTATGCTGGGGGAGTTCCACACTCTTTACCTATTCTCTGATGCTTTCTGCTCTACTCTTTGTTAACCCATTGGTGCAAGCTCAGGGAATTCCTAAACTTATTCCTTACAGTTCTCCCTTTTTTGTTTTTCTTGGTTCTTCTGGTTTTGTGTTTGAGGACTGTCATAACAAGCTCCTGGTCCTTCTTTTGCTATTGGGTGGCTTTGAGGGTGATTTTGCAAAGACATAAAAAGAGAGACTGCAAAAGCATTCCACTTCCCAGAGTTATCCAGAATTTGAGATGAATGCTGGCTCTAAGTGAGAAAGGATTTAGGTCATGCCACCCACAAAAAACACATAATCCAATTAATAAATGGTCAGAACCACCTCATTTATAGCAGATACATGAAAAGATGCTTACCATCATTTATCATCTGTGAAATGAAAATCAAAATTACAATGGAATATTACCTCACACCTGTCAGAATGGCTAAAATTAACAACACAAGAAGCAAGAGGTGTTGGTGAGGATTTGCTGGAAAAGGAAACTTCATACATTGTTAGTGGGAATGCAAACTGGTGCAGCTACTCTAAAAAAGAGTATTGAAGTTCCTCAAAAACTTAAAAATAGCACTATCTTATGATCCAGTAATCACACTACTAGGTGTTTACCCTACAAATACAAGAATGCATGGATCAATATGTTTTCATGGATCCCTATGTTTTGTTTTTGTACTGCTATGTTTATAGCAGCATTATTTACAATAACCAAGATATGGAAGCAGCCCAATTGTTCATCAGTCAGTGAATTGATAGAGAATATGTGGTATATATTTACCCATTTATTCGTCCATAAATAAGAATGAAATCTTGCCATTTGCAAAGACAGGCATGGAGCTAGAGAATATAATGCTAAATGAAATAAGTCAGTCAGAGAAAGACAATTTCCATATGATTTAATTCATATGTGGAATTTAAGAAACAAAATTTACATGCAAAGGGAAAAAAAGAGAAAGAGATAAAAAGAAAGAAACAGACTCTTAATTATAGAGAACAACCCCTGGAGGAGGGTGGGGGAATGGATTAAATACATAATTGAGATTGAGGAGTGCACTTGTTGTGATGAGCACAGGGCGATATATGGAAGTGTTGAATCACTATATTGTATATCTGAAACTAATATAACACTGGATGTTAACTAAACAGAATTAAAAACTTAAAGAAAAATAAAGAAATGGAAAGCTTAAGGATATGTTTAAATTTCATTAATTCCTGTTTATAATTAGCAAATTCACATCTAGATATCAGCCCTCATAGCTGTTCCCTACAATAATAAAAAAAAAAAATGGACATTGCTGTATGACATACATAAACACACTATACCTCACATATAACACTTTCTGGAATATCTGATGTGGGTAATCCCGAATTTCCCTTGGATGATTCTTTCTGACTTAGTAGGTTTTGTGTGATTCCAATGAGACATATTAGATATTGTAAATATTAAAAATGACCAAAGGAAATAATATAAAATTTTCAATTAGGAGAGAAAACAGACGAGTTCTTAGTAATATGTAGGAGTTTGCATGCATACCCTGTATTCTCTATATTGTTACATATTTAAAAGTCAGGAGAGTAAAATACACAGAATGACAATACTCTAACAACTGAATAGAAAATGTAGAGAAAATCTGAGTAGGATGGAGGAGAGTGAGGACACCCTTTGAAATAAAAGGCATGGATTTAGAGTATGATTTTTTTTGTACTGGTATTACCACAGAAACAATGAGTTCCAAACAACAAATTAAAATTTGATGTGTGAAATGAAAATGTATGGTGCTTTGATAATACTCCCTGAGGTAAAAAAAAAAAAAATTCTTACCATTTTTCATGACTTAACTATCCAAAACATAATTTTAATAATCAAACCATACAATTAAATGTGCATGAATTTAAACACTGTCTGGGCTTAATTTTTTAAATATTTAATAAAATAGCATAACATCACCTAATGTCTTTGGCAAAAAAAATAAATAAATAAAAAATGATTTATTAATAAGTGAAAATAAAATATTAAGGAAAGATTATATTTTGAAAGAAGAGGAAGAATAAAATGGGGAAGAGAAGGTGCAGAAAAAATACCTAGATCTTTGTGGGTGCATATTGTGATTTTGGCTTTTAAACCTTGTGAATTAATATAATAATTAAGAAAATAAATACACAATTGATATATCTTGAAAAGCCCTATGGAGAAAAATGGGTTGAGAACATATCATAGGAGGGTGAGAAAGAAATTAGGAAGACCATGCAATAAACTAAAATATGGTCAAGTCTAGACCTGGTATAGAAACACTGAGGATGTCGAGATGTGGTACATTTTGAGATTTTGGGTCAACAATATTTGCCGATAGATTGGAATATAAAAAAGAAGAGGCAAAATGACTCATTTTTTTCCTCTTGTTACTTAATTTTGCTCTTTAATTTTTCTAAGATGAGGAAATAATTGGAATAGCAGTGAAATTTTTTGAGGAGTGAAGAGATCAGGACAGTATTTACCATGTTTTTTCTTTTAAATTTTCTCTAATGTTTATTTATTTATTTTTGAGAGAGAGACAGAGCACAAGTGAGAGAGTGGTAGAGAGAGACACACACAGAATCCAAAGCAGGCTCCAGGCTCTGACCTGTCAGCACAGAACCTGATGAGGGGCTTGAACCCATGAACCGTGGGATCATGACCTGTGCCTAAGTCAGATATTTATCCCACTGAGCCACCCAGGCTCCCATCAATGTTTTTTGTTTGTTTGTTTGTTTTTTAGAAACCATTTAGGTATTCAAGTAGTGACCACAAGAAGGCAATTATAAGAATGGTCAAGTTTAGGAATGACTCATCTTCTAGAGACACTTAAATCTTGGGAGTCACTAGACTGTAGATTATAGTTAAAGTAACTGAAGTAAGGAGAAGAAATGAAGCCTGTTAATATTCTGGAAAAAAAAAACATTGTTCTGTGAAGGGAGAAACAATGATTGTTGAGAGAGAAAGGAGGATCTCTGAGGTAAAGCCTTTGTATAGTTGGCAGCAGAATGGAATCTAGAACACAAATGCCACTTTGAGTCCCTGTTAGAAGCACAGACAGCTCCTAATTTGATTAGGAGAAAAAATAGAATGCATAGGCACAGATGAAAATAGGCTGGGAAGAATCTATATGAATTTCTCTTCTTCATGAATTTTACACATTTCTCATAAAAATAAATATTAAGGCCAATGACTCAGAATTAATATGGAGGTTTTTTGGAACTTAAGAAGAGAACAATCAGTATGAAATAGTCATTTAAAAGAGTGGATCAAGGAATGGACCTAGGACCTAGCAAGGATTCTGGGAAACATGGAAAGTCCACCCGTGCTTAATGAAGCCATCATCATGGTATAATTTTTATACAACCACATTAACTTGTACAAGTGTTTGCCTTAAGTGTGTGAAAAGTTTCATTTAAGCAGTGTGCTATTTAGTACAGCAAATATAATAAAACAAGAGGGAGCAATAAAGTTGAAGACATGTAAAAAAAGAATGGTAGATATAATTTAAGCTGATTCAGGAAAGAAGTAAAGGCATGATTGAGAGACAGTAAAAAGTATTAAGAAGAATAAATTGAAGATATTAATGAAGTTGAAGAAGTTTTGGAGTTGGAGTCCCAAACACATCTGTATTTAAAAACAAAGCTAAAAATATTGGCAAAAGAAGTTGAAGACAACACAAACAAATGGAAAGATATTCCATGCTCACAGATTGCAAGAAAAAATACCATTAAAATGTCCATACTATCCAAAGCAATATACAGATTCACAGCAAACAATATAGAGAGCACAGAAATACTACTTTATTAAAGAATAAATGAAATGCAAAAAGTTACACATAATTAATGTATGCAACTTAATGAATTTGCAGATAAGCATACAACAGTGTATCACCACAATCCATGCCCTAGCATACCTATCACCTCCAAAATTTCCTCCAAATGTACTTATATTTTTTGGTAAGAACACATTGTCAACAAAATCATCCTAGAATGCAATGATTTAGTCAGTTACAACAAGCTTTATTGCCACACAGTTTGCAAAGGCTGCCATACAGCCTTTGGCTACGACAAAAAAGTACACCCTGAAGGGGAAATATTAAGCTCAGGGTTAAATAGACAAAACCCACAAGTTCTATGTCCTTTATGAAGACTAGTCAAACTAAATCCCAGCGTGTAGTTTTTAGGAACAGAGTGGCAAACGGGATACAGTTTGCAGTTTCTGGTAACAGGTTCAGGATGTGGCAAGTTTTGGAGAATATAATAGGATATGTTGCAGTGGTCTTTTGTGATATGTGTTGATTTTTTGTGCAAGCCTGTGCTGTTTTATTTTTTCCTCACAATTCTTCAGCCTAATGAAAATTTTAGTTTTTCTTTCTTGACATGAAGGAACACTTTGTCAGCTGTTGCTGTCTAATTGTAACTTTTTTTGTAGTGTTTGTTTATTTTTGAGAGAGAGAGAGAGAGAGAGAGAGTGCAAGCAGGAAAGGGTCAGAGAGAGAGAGAGAGAGAGAGAGAGAGAGAGACAGAATCTGAAGCAGGCTCCAGGCTCTGAGCTGTCAGCTCAGATATAAGGTTCGAACTCACAGACCACAAGATCGTGACCTGAGCTGAAGTCAGATGCTTAACTGACAAAGCCACCCAGGTGTTCCAGCTGTTTCTGTCTAATTATTAAGGGTTTTTCCCCAACATCTTACATATTAGTATATTTTTAAGCATGCAATATAGTATTGATAACTACACGCATTATTCTGTACAGATCTCTAGGAATTAGTCATCTTGTATAATCAAACCTTTGTACCATTTTACCAATATCTTCTAGTTTATCTTTGTTACCAGGCCCTGACAATCACTACTCTACTCTTTGTTTTTAGGAGTTTGACTATTTTAGATCCTCTTATAAGTGGTATCTTGTAGTATGTGTCTTTCTGTGTTTGGCTTATTTTACGTAGTATAATGTCTTTTGAGCTCAACTTATGTCATTGCAAATAGCAGAATTTCCTTCCTTCTTTAGTTCAATAATAATTGTACATTATGTCCTGCATTTTGTTCACACATTCATCTGTTTATGGACATTTAGTTTGCTTCCGTTTGTTGGCTATTGTGTAAAATACTTCAATTGAAATGGGATTGCAGATATCTCTTTAAGATCCTAATTTCAATTACTTTGAATATACTTCCAGAAATGTAATTTATGGATCATACAATGATCCTATTTTTAGTTTTTGAAGAACTTCCAAACTATTTTTCATAGTAGCTGTACCAATTTACATTCTCACCAGTGTTGTATGGAGGTTTCCTTACCTCCACATCCTCACCAACACTTAACTGCTTTTGTTTTGTTTTGTTTTGTTTTGTTTTGTTTTGTTTTGTTTTGATAATGTGTATTTTAACTGCTGGGAAATGAGATCTTGACATTGTTTGAATTTGCATTTCACTTATGATTAGTGATAATGAACAATTTTTCATATACCTTTTTTGCTATACTATTTGTATATCTTATTTGGAGAAATGTCTATTCAGTTACTCAGAAAATATTTTATGATTATGATTATGATTGTTACTATTATTCAGGAGCTGGAGTTCTTTATATTTTGGGGATATTGTTTCTCAAATGTATATTGTGCAAATAATTTTTTCCTTTTCTGTGTGTTAATTTTTCACTTTGTTAGTTGTTTGCTGTTTAGGAGATTTTTCTCTGACATAATGCTACTTGTGTACTTTAGTTTTAAAGTCTACTTTTTGAGTCAAATACTAAAATTAATTGTCAAAAATAATGTCACAAAGAATATTCCCCAGTTATACAAAAAGTCTCTTGTAATATTTAAATTTTAATCCATTTGTGTTGATTTTGTGTGTGGTGTAGAATAGCATCGTAATTTATTTATTTATTTTTTGCATGGTTGTATTTTTTCCCAATGTTATTTTTGAAAAGATTGTCCTTTCCTTTGTATATGTTTGTCAATTTCCTTGAGTAACAATTGATTATATATGCATGGGTGTATTTCTTAGCTCTCTTCTTTTTAAGCCAGAACCATCTATTTTGATTTCTTGGCTTTGCAATATATGTTGAAATTAAGAAATATGATGCCTTCAGATTTTTCCTTCTTGCTCCAATTCATTTTGCTTAATGAGCTTCTTTTGTGGCTCCATATAAACATTAGGATAATTTTTTTTTAATTTCTGCAAAAATCATCATTGGAACTTTGATAGGGATTGCATTTAAGTTGCAAATTCCTTTGTGCACTTCTTCTCACTTTAGTCTTCCTTTGTTCTTTTTCTAGCCCCTTTAGGGATAAAGTTATGTTGTTTATTTGGATATTTCTTGCTTCTTGTGGTAGACCTGTGTTGTTTTATACCTCCCAAAAAAAGCAGTCACTTTTGTTGCATCCCAAAATGTTTGGACGCTTGTGTTTTTATTTTCACTTATTTCCACATAATTTTTATTTTGTCTTTGATTTGCTAATTGACCCATTCATTCTTTAGTAGCAAGTTGTTTAGCCTCCATATATTTTTGTCTTTCCAGTTTTCCTTTTGATTGAATTCTAGTTTCATAATACAGTGGCCAATAAAGGAGCATTGTTTTCTTTCTTTCTTTCTTTCTTTCTTTCTTTCTTTCTTCTCTCTTTGTTGAGTACTGATTTGTGACACAATATGTGATCTGTTCAGAATGTTCCATGTGCATTTGAAAAGAATGTGTATTCTGCTGCTTTAAGATGGAATACTGTGAATACTGTAAATAATGTTAAGTTCATCTGGTCCTGTGTATCATTCAAAGCCTTTGTCTTCTTGTTTATTTTTTGTTTAGATATGCCTATTGGTGTAAGTCGGGTGTTAAATTTCCCTACTATTATTGTATTATCAGTGGTTTCCTTTACTTTTGTTATTATTTTATATATTGTGTGCCTTCATTTAGGGGGCATAAATATTTACGATCATTAGATCTTGATCGATTGTACCTTTTCTGACTATATAATGCCCTTTTTTTTTGCAGTCTTCGTTTTAAAGTCTATTTTGTCCCATAAATGTATTGATTCTCTAGCTTTCTTTTGACAATGATTTTCATGATAAATGTTTCTCCACCCCCTCCCTTTCAATCTACATGTGATTTTAGGTCTAAAATGGGTGTCCTTTTTGTAGCATATTGAAAGATATTCGTTTTATTTTTATCCATTCTGATACCCTATGTGTTGTCTATTCACATTCAAACTAATTATTGATAGATATGTATTTATTTTTCATTTTAGTATGTGTTTTGTCATTATTTCTGGAGATTTTCTCTGATCCTTTCTTGTCTTTATCACTTTTGGTCTTTTCTTTGCAGTCAAAGATTCTCCCTTGATATTTCTTTCAGGGCTGGTTAAATTTTCAAATTTCCTTTAGTTTTATCTTGTCTGGAAACCTGTTTTTCTCTCTTTCTATTCTGAATGCTAGCCTTGCTCAATACAGTATTCTTGGATGCAGATTTTTCCCATTCTGCACTTTGATGTTTATTTATTTTTGAGAGAAAGAGAGGGGAAGGAGGGAGGGCCTGAGAGATAGGGAGACACAGAATCCAAAGCAGGATCTAGGTTCTGAGCTGTCAGCACAAAACTCAACGTGGGGCTCAAACTCACAGACCGTGACATCATGACCTGAGCTGGATACAGACACCTAACTGAACCACCAAGGCACCCCTCCAATTATTCACTTTGAATATATCATTCCACTCGCTTCTGTCTTGCCAAATATCTGTTGAGAAATCTCCAGCTAATATGGGTGTATGTATATTAATAGTTGGATTCCTATATTGATCAATCCTCTTATCATTATGGAGTTAGTGTCTTTATTTTTTTTTTTTTTACAACTTTTGACCTGAAGCCTATTTTGACTTTTATAAGAATAGCATCTTTTCTCTCTGATTTTTTTTTTCCATTCCTTCACAGCCAGTCTGAGTGGCCTCAATGATTAAATGAGTCTATTATAGGTAACATTTACCTGGGTATTTTTTTTTTTGTCTTTTCATTCATTCAACCACTGTGTGTCTTTGGATTGGATAACATGTGCTATCTACATGTAGAGTATATGTTGGTAGGTGAAGACTTACTATTACAATTTAATTGTTTTTAATTATTTTGTAGTTCCTTTGTTTCTTTCATACTCTGTTGATGTATTCCTTTGTAAATAGATGGATTTTTATAATGATATGTTTTGATTCTTTTGTCTTTCCCCTTTATGTATGAGTTACAGGATTTTGCTTTGTGAAGACCTTTAAAATTTCATAATAATACATTTTTTTTAATTTCTAAAGAAATAAGAATTTTATTTAAATTTCAGTTAGTGAACATACAGTGTAATATTAGTTTCAGGTGTACAATATAGTTATTCAACCCTTCCAAACAATACATTGTTTATTCTCATCATAACAAGGGCACTCCTTAATCCCCATCACCAATTTGACCCATCCCCTCACCATATGATACTGGCCCTAAAAATAGACACACAGATCAAGGGGAAAGAATCAAAAACCCAGAAATGAACCCGTAACTCTATGGTAATTCATCTCAGAGAAATAAGGAAAGACTATCCAATGGAAAAAAAGTCTCTAGGATGAGGAGTTGGGATGGAAGAGAAGTTAGGGCATCCTGGGCTTTATTCATACCCCAAACACAACTATATTTAGGTCATATTACATGGGCCACCTAAGAAATTGGTCAGTGGAGTTGGAGAAGGATTTCTACAGTTGGAGGGAGAGAGCTTGGCAGGTGTGAGGTGCATGGATGTGAATCAGGAGAAAAAAATCAGTGGCCTCAGAAGTGAAAGAACACTTTCCATGGAGAGACAAAAGAGAGAGAAAGAGAGAGCGGGTCAGATAGTGTGGCACTGAGTTTGCCCAAAAGGAAAATATCTATGAACCACATACTAGGGAGTAAGAAGTACTGAGTGACCCAATTCTTTGTTGCTAACAACTTTTGGAGCTAAAGATCTGAAGTTTTGGAAGTGCGTGACTTTCTCCAGAGAGGGGCTGTTATGCATTATCCTGAGGAGGAGGGAGCTGGTCCTTGAGTGCATAGCATAGTGTAGTGATCTCTGTGGTGCACTCAGAGAATAGTTCCATGCCTGGAGTACTATTGGAAGAGGGTTAATTGCCTCCACAAGAACAAGAGGCTCTGCAAGTGCCAGCCAAAGACCTTTCATCAGCAGGGTGGAGAGGCTGTACTCCAGAGGAGGGGAATGGATGCATGCTGCCATGTGGTCCTTTAAGACTTTGGGTTTTGAATCCCAGCCATTGACCAAAGAAAAACCACAATAGAGTTTTGGCTCAGAATGAGCTCATAACATATCTATTCTTTGAGGACAGCCTGAACAATTAGGATCAAGATGCCCAGTCCAGTGATGAGAGACTGGATTGACGCCATTTTCCCCACCCTAACACCAGCACAGTGGGACTTCAAGGACTAAAACGGCAGCCCCCAGTAGAGATGGGACATGCTGACACCAAATCCTGTTCCTCTTTGACTGACAACTTCTTATTTACTAGGGGAAGACTGACTCTGAGCTAAAACAGCAAACCTCTCCTCCAGACCTGCACAGCCACCACCTCCAGGCACCAAGACAACTCTATTTTTCTTTTTATTTCCTTTTTTTTTTTTTGAAATCAGGCTCATAGTTCTTTTCTTTCAATTTCCTTTTCTATCTCTCTCTTTTTTTGATCAGGCTTTTTAATTTTTTTTTTCTTTTTCCTTCCTTTCTCTTTCTTCTGTTCCCCCCCCCCCCCATTTTTCTTTTATTTTTCTATGGAACAAGCCTTCTGGCTTGTTAATTCTGTTGTTTATTGTTCCCTTTAGTTTTGGGGGAGCAGTCTGTACCCCTTTTTTCCAGGGTTACTTCAACAAACAAATAAAAGCATACCTACTTAAAGGTCCATACACTTCACCATTGAAAGGAAGTAGGAGTTCTGCAGAAGGCTGACTATTGGGATAGAGCAGCCAAAACACAGCCAAACACAGTGCACAGAGCATATACCAGAAACACTTCCTGTAGTGTCAGTCCCCAGACAGTGTATGGCCCCTTTAAATATAGTAGAACTCTCAGGTGCAGGAAACATAATAAAAGCACACAAAAGACAGAAATTTAGAAAAAATGACAAGACAGAGGTTGTCCCCAAAGGAAAGGTCAAGAAGATATCATAGCCAGGTACTTGCTCAAAACAGATATAAACAATATATCTGAATAAGTATTTATAACAACAGTCATAAAACTAACAGCTGGTCTTGAGAAAAACAAAGGCAACAGAGTAGCCCCTATGGCAGAGATAAAAGACCTAAGACCTAATCAGGATGAATTTAAAATGCTATAAGATGCAAAGTAAACTGGATACAATGACAGTGAGGATAGGAAAACCAGAGTAAAGAATAGATAGTTAAAATAAAAGAAAAAAATGTGGAATATAGTGATGCTGGGGGAAAAAAAAAGGAAGAAAATTAGTAGATCATGAGGGGTGACCTAGGTTCTATGCCCGTGAAATGAAACACTACCCATATCATAGGAGTCCCAGAAGGAAAAAAAAGGGTGGGGGGGGAAGGTAAGAAGGATACTTAAACAAACTATGGCTGAGAACCTCCTTGTATGGGTATGAAAATTTGTGATATAGCTACAGCAATTTTACCATTAAATGCTTCCATTAGAAATCAAACTGATCAAACTGAAGTTAAAGTGCCAACTTCTAGAATTTACAAAAGTAAGAGAAAAATAAAGCAAGATAAGGTAGGAAAAATAGAGAAAAGACTGAAAATATTGAAATTGAGCACAGCAAAACAATGAAAAAGATCAATGTAAGAAACAGATTTTTCAACATCAGTGAAATTGACAAATTTTAGCAATAGTGAAAAAAAAATGACAGAAGATAGAGGTAAGATTGCATAGTAGTTCTAGAACACTTTGGTGGAGTCTATCAGGATCTCCATGTATATGTAATCTGCAAAAAGTGAAAGCTTGACTTCATCTTTGCCAATTTTGATGCCTTTGTTTTCCTTTTGTTGTCTGATTGCTGGTGCTAGAACTTCCAACACTATGGTAACCAACAGCGTTGAAAGTGGACATCCCTGTCGTGTTCCTGATCTCAGGGGGAAAGCTCTCAGTTTTCAACATTAAGGATGATATTAGCTGTGGGCTTTTCATAAATGGCTTTTATGATCTTTAAGTATGTTCCTGCTATCCCAAATTTCTTGAGGGATTTGATTAAGAAAGGATACCAAATTTTGTCAAATGCTTTTTCTGCATCGATTGACAGGATAATATGATTCTTACCTTTTCTTTCATTAATGTGATGTATCACATTGATTGATTTGTGAATGTTCAACCAGCTCTGCAGCCCAGGAACGAATACCACTTGATCATGGTGAATAATTCTTTTTATAAGCTGTTGAATTCGATTTGCTAGTATCTTATGGAGAATTTTTGCATCCATATTCATTAGGGATATTGGCCTGTAGTTCTCTTTTTTTGCTGGGTCTTTGTATGGTTTGGGAATCAAAGTAATGCTGGCTTCATAGAATTAGTCTGGAAGTTTTCCTTCCCTTTCTATTTTTTGGAACAGCTTGAGAAGGATAGATATTATCTCTGCTTTAAATGTCTGCTAAAATTCCATAGGGAAGCCATATGGTCCTGCACTCTTCTTTGTTGGGAGATTTTTGATAACTTGTTCAATTTCTTCACTGGTTATGGGTCTGTTCAAGTTTCCTATTTCTTCCTGTTTCAGTTTGGGAAGTGTGTGGGTGCTTAGGAATTTGTCCATTTCTTCCAGGTTGTCCAGTTTGTTGGCATATAATGGTTCTTGTATTCCCTGATAATTCTTTGTGTTTCTGAGAGATTGGCTGTAATAATTCCATTTTCATTCATGATTTTATCTATTTGGGTCATCTCCCTTTTCTTATTGAGAAGCCTGGCTAGACTTTTAGCAACTTTGTTTATTTTCTCAAAAAAACAACACTTGGTTGCATTTATCTGCCCTACAGTTGTTGTGTTGTTGTTTTTTTTTTTAATTCGATATTGTTTATTTCTGCTCTGATCTTTATTATTTCTCTTCTGCTTTCTTACTTCTTTTCTCAGCTTTTGGAGGTTCTCTAGACTTTTTCCTATGGTTGAGTTCAAGTTTCATAGCATTGTGGTCTGAAAGTGTGCATGGTATGGTCTCAATTCTTTTATATGTATTAAGGGCTGTTTTGTGACCCAGTATGTGATCTATCTTGGAGAATATTCCACGTGCACTCGAGAAGAAAGTATATTCTGCTGCTTTGGGATGCAGAGTTCTAAATATACCTGTCAATTCCATCTGATCCAATGTATCATTCAGGGCCCTTGTTTCTTTATTGATCCTGTGTCTACATGATCTATCCATTGTTGTCAGTGGGGTATTAAAGTCCCCTGCAATTACCACATTCTTCTCAATAAGGTTGCTTTTGTTTGTGATTGTTTTATATATTTGGGGGGTCCTGTATTCAGTGCATAGACATTTATAATTGTTAGGTCTTCCTCATGGATAGACCCTGTGATTATTATATAATACCCTTCTTCATCTCTTGTTACAGCCTTTAATTTAAAGTCTAGTTTGTCTGATATAAGTGTGGCTACTCCAGCTTTCTTGTGACTTCCAGTAGCATGATAGATAGTTCTGCATCCTCTTACTTTCAATCTGAAGGTGTCCTCAGGCCTAAAATGAGTCTCTTGTAGACAGCATACAGATGGGTCTTTTTTTCTTTTTTTCCATTCTTATACCCTATGTCTTTTGGTTGGAGCATTTAGTCCATTTCTATTCAGTATTATTATTCAAAGATATGGTTTAGAGTCATTGTGATGCCTGTAGGTTTCATGCTTGTAGTGATGTCTGGTCCTTTGCGGTCCTTGAAACATTTCACTCACAGAATCCCCCTTAGGATCTCTTGTAGGTATGGTTAGTGGTGATGAATCACTTCAGTTTTTGTTCGGGAAAACATTTATCTCTTCATCTGTTCTGAATGACAGACTTGGTAGATAAAGGATTCTCGGCTGCGTATGTTTTTCTGTTCATCACATTGAAGATTTCCTGCCATTCCGTTCTGCCTTGCCAAGTTTCATTATTTAGGTCTGCTACTACTCTTATGTGTCTACCTTTGTAAGTTAGGTCCTGTTTATCCCTAGGTGCTTTCAGAATTCTCTCTTTATCCTTGTATTTTTCCAGTTTCACTATGATATGTTGTGCAGAAGATGGATTCAGGTTATATCTGAAGGTAGTTCTCTGTGCCTCTTGGATTTCAATGCCTTTTTCCTTCCCCATATCAGGGAAGTTCTAACCTATGATTTGTTCAAGTACACCTCCGGCCACTTTCTCTCTCTTCTTCTTCTGGAATTCCTATGGTACTGATATTGTTCCGTTTGAACACATCACTTAGTTCTCTAATTCTCCCCTCCTACTCCTGGATTTTTTATCTCTCTTTTTCTAAGCTTCCTCTTTTTCCATAATTTTATCTTCTAATTCACCTATTCTCTCATCTGCATCTTCAATCCGTGCTATGGTTGCCTCCATTTTATTTTGCACCTCATTTATAGCATTTTTAGCTCCTCATGACTATTTCTTAGTCCCTTGATCTCTAGCAATAGATTCTCTGCTGTCCTCTATGCTTTTTTCAAGTGCAGCGATTAATTTTATGACTATTATTCTAAATTCTTTTTCCATTATATTGCTTAAATCGTTTTTGATGAGTTCGTTAGCTGTCACTATTTCCTGGAGTTTCTTTTGAGGCAAATTCTTCCATTTTGTCATTTTGGGTAGTCCCTGAGGTAGTTCCAAATGGCAGGGCATTTCCCCTGTGTTGTCTGGAGAAATCTGTCTTGGTGGGCGGGGCTATAGTCAGACCAGATGTCTGCCCAAAGCCCACTGTTGGCGTCACAGTCAGACTGGTGTGTACATTTTCTTACCCTCTACCAGGGGCAGGACTCATTTTGGACTGGTGTGGTCCCTGTCTGGACTACTTGCACACTGACTGGCTTGTGGTGCTGCTTCTATAGGATCTGGCCAAGAGCATATTAGCAAGGGTAGATCTGCAAGGTGCACAGGGGTGGGAGGGGCAGTTACAGCAAAGTTGCAGGATACAAAATTAATGTACACAAATCAGTTGCATTCTTTTTTTTTTAACATTTATTTTTGAGACAGAGAGAGACAGAGCATGAACGGGGGAGGGGCAGAGAGAGAGGGAGACACAGAATCCGAAGCAGCCTCCAGGCTCTGAGCTGTCAGCCCAGAGCCCGATGCGGGGCTCGAACTCACAGACCGTGAGATCGTGACCTGAGCTGAAGTCGGTCGCTCAACCGACTGAGCCACCCAGGTGCCCCAACATTTTTATACACTAATAATGAAGCAACAGGAGGACAAATAAAGAAACTGATCCCATTAACAATTGTACCAAGAAGCATAAAATGCCTAGGAATAAACCTAACCAAAGATGTAAAAGATTTGTATGCTGAAAACTATAGAAATCTTATGAAGGATATTGAAGAAGACACAAAGAAATGGAACAACATTCTGTACTTATTGATTGGAAGAATAAATATTGTTAAAATGTCAATACTACTCAAAGCAATCTGCACATTCAATGGAACCCCAATCAAAATTGCGCCAGCATTCCTCTCGAAGCTAGTAAAAACAATCCTAAAATTTGTATGAAACCACAAAGACCCTGAATAGCCAAAGTAGTATTGAAGAAGACCAAAGTGGGAGGCATCACAGTCCCAGAGTTTAGCCTCTACTACATAGCTGTAATCATCAACACAGCATGGTATTGGCACAAAAACAGACACATAGAACAAAGGAATAGAGTAGAGACTTCAGAATTGGGCCCACAAAAGTGTGGCCAGCTAATCTTTGACAAAGCAGGAAAGAATATCCAATGGACAAAAAGTCTATTTAACAAATGGCACTGGGAGAACTGGGCAGCAATATGCAGAAGGATGAAACTAGACCACTTTCTCACATCATTCACAAAAATAAACTCAAAATGGATGAAGGACCTGAATGTGAGACAAGAAACCATCAAAACCATAGAGGAGAAAGCAGGAAAAAACCTCTCAGACCTCAGCCGCAGCAATTTCTTACTTGATACATCCTCAAAGGCAAGGGAATTAAAAGCAAAAATGAACTATTGGGACCTCATGAAGATATAAAGCTTCTGCACTGCAAAGGAAACAATCAACAAAACTAAAAGGCAACCAATGGAATGGGAAAAGATATTTGCAAATGACATATCAGACAAAGGGCTAGTATCCAAAGTGTATAAAGAACTCACCAAACTCCACACCTGAAAAACAAGTAATCCAGTGAAGAAATGGCAGAAGATATGAATAGATACTTCTCTAAAGAAGACATTCAGTTGGGCAACATGCACATGAAAAGATGCTCAACGTCACTCCTCATCAGGGAAATACAAATCAAAACCACACTGAGATACCACCTCACACCAGTCAGAGTGGCTAAAATGAACAAATCAGGAGATTATAGATGCTGATGAGGATGTGGAGAAAAGGGAACCCTCTTTCTCTGTTGGTGGGAATGCAAACTGGTGTAGCCACTCTGAAAATCAGGGTGGAGGTTCCTCAAAAAATTAAAAATAGATCTACCCTATGACCCAGCAATAGAACTTCTAGGAATTTACCCAAGGGATACAGGAGTGTGGAGGCATTAGGGCACTTATACCACAATGTTTATAGCAGCACTTTCAACAATAGCCAAATTATGGAAAGAGCTTAAATGTCCATCAACTGATGAATGGATAAAGAAATTGTGGTTTATATACACAATGGAATAGTACTTGGCAATGAGAAAAAATGAAATATGGCTTTTGTAGCAAGGTGGATTGAACTGGAGAGTGTTATACTAAGTGAATAAGTCATACTGAGACAGACACCATATGTTTTCACTCTTATGTGGATCCTGAGAAAGTTAACAGAAGACCTTCGGGGAGGGGAAGGAAAAAAAAGAAAAGAAAAAGTTAGGGAGGAAACCAAAACATAAGAAACTCTTAAAAACTGAGAACAAACTGAGGGTTTATGGGGAGTGGGAAGGAGGGGAAAGTGGGTGATGGACATTGAGGAGGGCACCTGTTGGGATGAGCACTGGGTGTTGTATGGAAACCAATTTGACAATAAATTTCATTTAAAAAATGATTGCATAGTAGGAACACCCTAGGTTTGTCTCACACAAACACAACTAGATAACTATCAAATCATTCTGAATATCTAAAAAAGTGATCTGAAGACTCACAGAACAAACGGCACAACTAGAGGGAGAGAAGAGGTCACATCAAAGAAGATAGGATTTGTGGAGACATGGTATGGGCGAGAAACAAGTCACAGGTGCTGCAGAGGGGTGGAAGCCCTAGTTGCAGAGAAAGATGAAAGAGAGAAGAAAGTACAGTGGAATGAACAAGGAGAACAATTCTCCAAAGCCATTGATTGGCTGGGAAAGTGAGAAAGGCTGATTTTCATCACATTGTGTAACCAACCAACCACAAAGACTGGAGTTCTAGAGGTCCAAGGGCTTGGTGAGGTAGAACCCTGAGGAAGCTGTCCTATTCCTCGAGAGAAGGCAGGCAAACAACCCTGGGACTGATGGAATAATCTGAATATCTCCCAAGGCAAAGGGAGAGATATTCTTCTCTCTTCTTGTAAGACATTTGTGAGAAGCAGCTTCACTAAGATACTTCTCCAGGGACAAAAGAACCAGTGGAGGCCATCTCTCTCCTCTGTCACTGAACAAATGCTCAGAGACACTTTTTCAGGGTGGCTAAACCAGACACTAGATATTTAGCCTGCTTTACTCCAAATCCCACAACTCTGCACTCTGGTGTCCTTCTCAGTCAAAAATGCATCCATCCAGTTAGATCTGTCCCCAGATCAGCACAGGTCACTGCCACAGCACTTCCTAAGGTTTAGAGTTTTAAGTCAGTTGATTTTTAGTGGTAGAGCCCAAAGTGCACTGTGTTTCTCCAGGTAGGCAAGCAACCCAGAGACAGACAGCATGAAAATGGTCATCAGAAAAACACCTGGGATGCACAGGGGAAATTATTTACTCTTCTGGGTGTACTACCCTGAGAGTAGCAACCACATAGATCCTTCTCTGGGGACAAAGGAATTGGCTGGCACCATTCCCTCCTCCAAACCTCAGCTTAAACAACTTCAGTAAACAGGGCAATGCCAACACAGCCTGCCTAACCTGCTTACACCAAGTCTCACCCCACTGTGCTCCACTGTTACTGCTTTTCTTGGTAAAGTGTCTTGTAGGACCAGCTCAAGAAGACCCCTTCCCAAGAAGACCAGCATAAAACCACACATACACACCATGTTTACCAACCATAGAGTCCTGCAATTCTTCAGTTCTAGTGGAATCTAGCACCAGGTCTCATTGAACAAGCCAACCACAGCACACCTAGTTAAAACTCACCACAACCTGGCCGAGGTCCAAGCATTTCCCACTGCAGGCCCTCTGCAGATGACTGGAACAAAGGGTAGAACAGCCAAAGTATAGCAGCAGAGTGCACACAGCACACATCAGAGATACTCCGTGAAGCACTAGGTCTTGGACATTATATGATCTCTTCTTCATAAAGCCATTACTATCAGGACCATAAAACATAATAGGCTTTTCCAACACAGAGAAGAAAACAGGGACTTACAAAAAATGTCAAGGCAGAGGAATTCATCCCAAAAGAAATAACAGCACAAGGACACCACCAGAGAGCTAATTGAAATAGATAAAAGTAGCATGACTGGTTGAGAATTTAAAGCAATAATAATAATAATAATAATAAGATAGTAGCTTGGATTGAGAAAAGCATGGAAAGCATCAGGGAGACCCTTACCACAGAGATAAAATACTTAAAAAAACCATCAGTCAGAGTGAAAAAAAATGCTATAACTGAGATTCAAAACAGACTGTATGTAATGACCACAAGGATGGAAGAAGCAAAGGAATGAATACATGATAAAGAAGATAGAATAATGAAAAATAGTGAAACTGAACAAAATAGAGAAAGGAGAATTATGGGTCAAAAGAATAGACTTAGGGAACTCAGTGACTCAATCAAACATAATAACATTCATATCATAGAATTACGAGAAGAAGAGAAAAGGGGGAGCATGAAATTTATTTTAGGAAATAATAGCTGAAAATTTTCATAATCTGGGGAAGGAAACAGACATCCAGATCCAGGATGCACAGAGATCTACCGCTAAAAGCAACAAAATCATGCTTATGTCAAGACATATTATAATTAAATTTGCAAAATATAGTGATAAAGAAAAATGCTAAAAGTGACCAGATAAAAGAAGTCTCTAACTTATAAAAGAAGAACCATAGAGATAGCCACAGCTCTTTCCACAAAAACTTGGCAAACCAGAATTGAATGACATGATATATTCAACATGCTGAATGAGAAAAATCTGCAGCCAAGAATATCCAGGAAGATTATCATTCAAAATAGAAAAATAGACAGAGTTTCCAAGACAAACAAAAACTAAAATGGGTCATGACTACTTAAACCAACCTTGCAAGAAATATTAAAGAGGACTCTATGAGTGAGTAGGAAAGACCAAAATTGACCAAGACTAGAAAGTGACAGAGAAAATCTCCATAAACAAGTAAAAAAATGAATAACAAAATGGCACTAAATATGTACCTATAAATATTTACTCTGAATGTAAATGAAATAAATGCTCCAATCAAAAGACATAGGGTGTCAGAATGTATAAAGCAAGACACATCTATATGTGCCAATAAGAGGCTCATTTTAGATGTAAAATCACCTGTAGATTGAAAGTGAGATGATGGGAAAATAGTAATCATGCAAATTGATGTCAAAGGAAAGCCAGCATAGCAATACTTATATGAGACAAACTTGACTTTAAACCAAAGACTGTAACAATAGATGAAGGGCAATATATCATAATAAATGGAGCTATCCAACAAGAAGATTAAATAATTGTAAATACTTATGACCCCAATACAGAAACACCCAGATATAAAAAAGACTAACAAATATGAAGGAACTCACTGATAAAAATACAATAATGTTAGGGAAATTTAACACCTCACTTACCTCAATGGACAGATCATCGAAACAGAAAACCATAAGAAAATGATGACTTTAGTGACATACTAGACTAGATGGACTAAATAATTATATTCAGAACATTTAATCCTAAATCAGCAGAGTACACATTCCTTTCAAGTTCACATGGGACATTCTACAGAATAGATCACATGCTAGGTCACAATTTAGGCCTCTACAAGTATAAAAAGATTGAGATCAGACCAGACATATTTTCTGAGCACAATGATATGAAACTTGAAGTCAACCACAAGAAAGAAAAAAAAAAGAACAACCACATATACGTGGATTTTAAACCTCATGCTACTAAAAAATAAATGGGTCAACCAGGAAACCAAATAAGAAATAAAACAAAATAAGTGGAAACAAATGAAAATGAACACTATGGGCCTAAAACATTGGGATGCAGCAACTGATCATAACAGGGAAGCATATAGCAATAGAAGCCTACCACAAGAAGCAAGAAGAATCTCAAATAAACAATCTAACCTTAAATAAGAAGTTATGAAAGCAAAGAACAAACAAAACCTAAAGCCAGCAGAAGGGAAATAATAAAAATTGGAGCAGAAATAAGTGATATAGAAACAACAGCAACAACAACAACAGCAACAACAACAACACAATAAACAGATCAATGAAACCAGGAGATAGTTATTTGAAAAAAATAATAAAATGGATAAACCCCTTGCCAGACTTATCAAAAATAAATGAGAAACAAACCAAACAAATAAAATCACAAAAGAAAGGGGAGAAATAACAAACAATACCACAGAAAGACAAATAATTATTAGAGAATATTATGAAAAATTATATTCCAACAACTTGGAAAACCTGGCAGAAATGGGTAAAATTCCTAGAAGCATATAACCTACCAAAACTGAAACAGGAGGGAGTAGAAAAGTTGAAGACATTGATACCCAGCAAAGAAATTGAATTAGTAATAAAAATATCCCAACAAACAAAAGTCCAGGGCTAGAGGGCTTCACAGGGGAATTCTACCACACACTTAAAGAAGAGTTAATACCCATTATTCTTAAACTACACCAAAAAATAGAAAAGGAATTGAAACTTCCAAATTCATTCTAAGAGGGTAGTACTACCATGATTCCAAAACCAAAGACTCCACTAAAAATGAGAACTACAAGTCAATATCCCTGATGAACATGGAGGAAAAAGTTTTCAACAACATGCTAGCAAATTGAATCCATGATAGCAAATTTCTTTAATGTTACATTAAAAGAAACATACACCACAATCAAGTGGGATTTTTCCTGGGCATAAAAGATGGTTCAATATTTGTGAATCATTCAATATGATATACCACATTAATAAATGAAAGGGTAAGAACCATATGATCCTTTCAATAGATACAAAAGAAAGCATTTCCCAAAGTACAACATGCATTTATGATTTAAAAAATATCCCTCAACAAAGTATGGATAGAGCAAGTATACCTCAACATAATAAAGTCCATCTATGAAAAACCCACAGTTACTATCATCCATAATGGGGAAAAACTGGATATTTTCCTGTATTGTCAGGAACAAGGCAGAAATGTCCACCCTTACCCCTGTTATGTAACAAGTATGGAAGTTGCAGCCACAGCAATCAGATAACCCAAATAAATAAAAGTTATCAAAATCAGCAAAAAGAAATAGAACTTTTGTTATTTGCAGATGACATGATACTGTATATAGAAAACCCAAGAGACACTACAAAGAATTGCTGGAACTGATGCAGAACACAAAACTCAATGTATAGAAATCTCTTACATTTTTAAACACCAATAGTGAATCAGCAGAAAGAGAAATGAAGTAATCAATACCATTTGAAATTGCAACAAAGCCAATAAGATAAGTAGGAATAAACCTAACCAAAGACGTAAGAGATCTGTACTCTGAAAACTATAAAACACTTATCAAAGACATTGGCTATTACACAAAGAAATGGAAAGACATTCCATTTTCATGGATTGGAATAAAAATATTATTAAAATATCTATACTTCTCAAAGCAATCTACAGATTAAATGCAATCCCTATCAAACTATCACCAGCATTTTTCACAGAGCTAGAACAAACAATCCTATAATTTGTCTAGAATCATAAAACATCATGAATATCCTAAACAATATTTAAAAATAAAAGCAAATCTGGAAGGATCACAATTCCAGACTTCAAGCTATATTACAAATCTGTATTGATCAATACAGCATGGGACTAGAACAAAAAGAGACACATAAATCAATTGAAAAGAATAGAAAATTCAGAAATGAACCCACAGCAATCTGGTCAACTAATCTTTGACAACTCATGAAAGCTTATCCAATGGAAAAATATAGTTTTTTCATCAAATGGTGTTGAGATGACTAGACAGCAAGACACAAATGAATGAAAATGGACCACTTTCTTACACCATACACAAAAATAAATTCAAAATGGATTAAAGACTGAAATATGAGACAGGAAACCATCAGCATCCTAGAGGATAACACAGATAGTAACCTCCTTCACATAAGCTTAGAAAAATCTTACCTGATATGTCTCCTGCTGCAAGAGAAACAAAAGCAAAAATAAACTAATGATATTTTATCAAAGTAAAAAAAAAGTTTCTTCACGGCAAAAGAAACAATCAAAAGTAAGAGTCAACCTATGGAATGGAAGAAGATATTGGCAAATAACATATATGATAAATGGTTAGTATCCAATAAAGAACTTACAAAACTCAACACCCAAAAAGTGAATAATCCAGTTAAAATGGGCAGAAACCATAAACAGATATTTTTCCAAAGACATACAGATCACTACTATACGTATAAAAAGATGCTCAATATCACACATTATCAGGGAAACACAAATCAAAATTACAATGAAATATCACCTCACATATGTCAGAATGGCTAAAATCAACAACAGTGGAGATAAGCAGTGTTGGCGAGGATGCAGAGAAAGGGGACCCTCTTGTACTGTTGGTGGGAATGCAAACTAGTGCAGCCACTCTGGAAAAACAGTATGGAGTTTCTTCGAAAAGTTAAAAATAACTCCTTATCTCTCAAAATAAATAAATAAACTAAAAAAATGGTGTCTGAGTGGCTCAGTTGGTTAAGAGTCCAACTCTTGATTTCAGCGCAGGTCATGATCTCAGCGCTCATGAGATTGAACCCCACTGTGGGGCTCAATAATTTTGATGATTTATCATTTATAACAGACTTTTGTGGAGTCTTTAAGGTTTCCTACCTATAAAACCATAGCATCTACAAACAAATCCTGGGGAGTTATCTGTATGTACTTAAGAAGAATGTGACTTCTGCTTTTGCTATATTGTCTATATAGCTATTATGTCCTTTTTTTTTTTCATAGTGTTATTGAAATACATTGTTTCATTATTGATTTTCTCTCTGGAGGATCTATTTTTAAGAGTGTGGTACTATTATTGTATTGTTATTTCTCCCTTTAGTACTCAAAATTTCTTTTATACGTGTATGTATAATATACATGTTGCTTTAAATATATTTACAATGATCTTTTTTTTGTTTGTTAATTGAACTCAGTATTTTTACATAGTGTCTTTCTTTGTCTCTTGGGACCAATTTTAGCATAAAGTCTATTTTTTTTATTGCCATAACCACTTTTGCTGTCTTTTGGTTACCATTTGCATGAAATATCTTTTTCCAATCATTCGCTTTCAATGTAAGTGTATCCAGAAAGAAAGTGAGTCCTTTTTATGAACAAAACATTGTCACATTATTTATCCATTTATGCATCTATATATTTTTATTGGAGAATATAGTGGATTTATTTTTAAGGTAATTATTCATATAGGGACCCTCTACTTTCATTTTTTTAAATTGTTTTCTGACTTCTTTGTAGTTCCTTTTTTCCTCTTTTGTTGTCTCTTCTGTGATTTGTTAATTTAGTTTTGTAATGGTATGCTATTTTTTCTTTTTTTTTCTTTTTTTAATCTAATAGATTTTATTTCCCTCTTGCCTAAAACATGTTATATTTATAATAGGTTTATATTAAAGTGATAACAACTTAACTTCAATTGCATACATAATTTCTACACTTTAAAACTATATTATTGAAGTATAGTTGCCATTCAATGTTATAGTAGTTTCAAGTATGCTACTCAACAATTGAGTTGAGTATTAACTCAACAATTCTATATGTTAGTCAATGCTCACCGTGATATAAGTACAGTCAGCATTTGTCCCCATGTAATGATATTTCAATATTATTGATTACATTCCTTATTCTGCACTTTTCATCTCTGTGACTTATTTATTTTATAACTGGAATTTTTTACCTTTTAATCTATTGCAACTATTTGACCCATCTCCCCACCCACCTCCACTCTGAGAAATACCATTTTGTCCTATGTAATTTAAGAATCTGTGTTTTTCTTTGTTTGTTTGTTTACCCAAATAAAATAAAAACACTAATTCAAATAGATATATGCACCACTTTGTTTCTTTGTTTAGTGTTTTTTTTTCTTTTACATTTTCTTTTGTTGTTTTAATTCCAGTATAATTAATATGTGGTATTATATTAGATTTAGGTGAACATTAAAATGGATTTCAGCAATTCTATACATTGCTCAGTGTTCATTATGATAAGTGTGCCCTAATCCTTTTCTTCTATTTCACCAACCACCACCACCCACCTCCCTTCTGGTAACCATCAGTATGTTTTCTACAATTTTATTTAGGATTGCATCTATACGTGAAATCATATTGCATTTGTCTTTCTTGAATTGACTTATTTTACTTAGCATTATATTATCTAAATCCATTCATATTGTTGCAAATGACAAGATTTCATTCAATTTTATGGGTGAGTAATGTTCCATTGTGTGTGTGTGTCTGTGTATGTGTGTATACACACATGCCATTTTTATCCATTCATCTCTCATAGATGTTTGGGCTGCCATAATTTGGCTAATGTAACTAATGCTGAAATAAAAATAGAGCTACATATAACTTTTCAAATTAGTGTTTCTATATTCTTTGGGTAAACACACAGATGTAGGATTATGGGATCATATGATAATTTTATATTAAATTTTTTTGAGGAACCTCCATACTGTTTTCCACAGTGGTTGAATGAGTTTGCATTCCCACCAAGGGTTGAAAAAGGTTTTTTGCACATCCTCGCCAACAATTTTTTTTTTGGTTTTTATTTAGCCATTCTGACATGTGTGAAGTGTCATCTTACTGTAGTTTTGATCTATATTTCTCTGTGATGAGTGACATTGAGCAGATTTTTATGTGTCAGCCATCTGTAAGTCTTCAGAGAAATGCCTGTTTATTTCTTCTGCATACTTTTAAATCGGATTATTTGTGTGTGTGTGTTGATTTGTATAAATGTTTTACACATTTTATACACTAATCTTTTATCAGATATCTCACTTGCTTATATCATCTCCAATTCAGTAGGCTGTCTTTTTTTAATTTTTTAATACGAAATTCATTGGCAAATTGGTTTCCATTTAACACCCAGTGCTTATCCCAACAGGTGCCCTCCTCAATGCCCATCACCCATCCTTTCCTCATTCCCACCCCCCATCAACCCTCAGTTGATTTTCAGTTTTTAGGAGTCTATTATGGTTTGGCTCTGTCCCTCTCTCTTTTTTTTTTTCCTTCCTCTCCTCCATGGTCTTCTCTTAAGTTTCTCAGGATCCACATAAGAGTGAAACATATGGTGTCGTTCTCTGTATGACTTATTTCACTTAGCATAACACTCTCCAGTTCCATCCACGTTGCTACAAAAGACCATATTTCATTTTTTCTCACTGCCAAGTACTTTTCCATTGTGTATATAAACCACAATTTCACTATCCATTCATCAGTTGATGGACATTTAGGCTCTTTCCATAGTTTGGCTATTATTGAAAGTGCTGCTATAAACATTGGGGTACAAGTCCTCTTATGCCTCCACACCTCTGTATCCACTGGGTAAATTCCTAGCAGTGCTATTGCTGGCTCATAAGGTAGATCTATTTTTAATTTTTTGAGGAACCTCCACACTGTTTTCCAGAGTGTTGCTGCACCAGGTTGCATTCCCACCAAGAGTGCAAGAGGGTCCTTGTTTCTCCACATCCTATACAGCATCTATAGTCTCCTGATTTGTTCATTTTAGCCACTCTGACTGGTGTGAGGTGGTATCTCAGTGTGGTTTTGATTTGTATTTCCCTGATGAGGAGTGACGTTGAGCATCTTTTCATGTGCCTGTTGGCCATCTGGATGTCTTCTTTAGAGAAGTGTCTATTCATGTCTTCTGCCCATTTATTCACTGGATTATTTGTTTTTGGGGTGTGGAGTTTGGTGAGTTCAATATACATTTTGGATATTAGCCCTTTGTCTGATATGTCATTTGAAAATATCTTTTCCCATTGCATCAGTTGCCTTTTAGTTTTGTTGATTAAACAACAACTGCTTCTGCAGTACAGAAGCTTTTTATCTTTATGAGGTCCCAATAGTTCATTTTTGCTTTTAATTCCCTTGCCTTTGAGATGTGTCAGTTAAGAAATTGCGGCAGGTGAGGACAGAGAGGTTTTTTTTCCTTCTTTCTCCTCTATGGTTTTGATGGTTTCCTGTCTCACATTCAGGTCCTTCATCCATTTTGAGTTTATTTTTGGGGATGGTGTAAGAAAGTAGTCTAGTTTCATTCTGCATGTTGCTGTCCAGTTCTCCCAGCACCATTTGTTAAAGAGACTGTCTTTTTTCCATTGGATATTCTTTCCTGCTTTGTCAAAGATTAGTTGGCAATACTTTTGTGGGTCCAATTCTGGAATCTCTATTCTATTCCAGTGGTCTATGTGTCTGTTTTTGTGCCAATACCATGCTATCTTGATGATTACAGCTTTGTAGTAGAGGCTAAAGTCTGGGATTGTGATGCCTCCAGCTTTGGTCTTCTTCAATATTATTTTGGCTACTCGGGGTCTTTTCTGGTTCCATACAAATTCTAGGATTGCTTGTTCTAACTTTGAAAAGAATTCTGGTGCAATTTTGATTGGGATTGCATTGAATGTGTAGATAACTTTGGGTAGTATTGACATTTTAACAATATTTATTCTTCCAATCCATGAGCATGGAATGTTTTTCGATTTCTTTGTATCTTCTTCAATTTCCTTCCTAAGCTTTCTATAGTTTTCAGCATACAGATCTTTTACACCTTTGGTTAGATTTATTCCTAAGTATTTTATGCTTCTTGGTGCAATTGTGAATGGGATCAGTTTCTTTATTTGCCTTTCTGTTGCTTCATTATAAGTGTATAAGAATGCAACTGATTTCTGTACATTAATTTTGTTTCCTGCAACTTTGCTAAATTCATGTATTACTTCTAGCAGACTTTTGGTGGAGTCTATAGGGTTTTCCATGTATGGTATCCTGTCATCTGCAAAAAGCAAGTGGTTGATTTCATCTTTGCCAATTTTGATGCCTTTGATTTCCTTTTGTTGTCCGATTGCTGATGCTGGAACTTCCAACACTATGTGAAACAACATCAGGGTGAGTGGACATCCCTGTCGTGTTCCTGATCTCAGGGGGAAAATTCTCAGTTTTTCCCCATTGAGGCTGATATTAGCTGTTGGCTTTTCATAAATGGCTTTTATGATGTTTAAGTATGTTCTTGCTATCCCAACTTTCTGGAAGGTTTTCATTAAGAAAGAATGCAGAATTTTGTCAAATGCTTTTTCTGCATTCAATGACAGGATCATATGGTTCTTATCTTTTCTTTTATTAACGTGATGTATTGCATTGATTGATATGCGAATGTTGAACCAGCCCTGCAGCCCAAGAATGAATTCCACTTGATCATGGTGAATAATTCTTTTTATATGCTGTTGAATTCGATTTGCTAGTATCTTACTGAGAATTTTTGCATCCGTATACATAAGGGATATTGGCTTGTAGTTCTCTTTTTTTGCTGGGTCTCTGTCTGGTTTGGGAATCAACGTAATGCTGGCTTCATAGAATGAGTCCAGAAGTTTTCCTTCCCTTTCTAGTTTTTGGAACAGCTTGAGAAGGATAGGTATTATCTCTGCTTTAAATGTCTGGTAGAATTCCTCAGGGAAGCCATCTGGTCTTGGACTCTTATTTGTTGGGAGATTTTTGATAACTGATTCAATTTATTCGCTGGTTATGGGTCTGTTAAAGCATTCTATTTCTTCCTGTTTCAGTTTTGGAAGTGTGTTGGTGCTTAGGAATTTGTCCATTTCTTCCAGGTTGTCCAGTTTGTTGGCATATACTTTTCCATAGTATTTCCTGATAATTGCTTGTATTTCTGAGGGATTGGTTGTAATATTTCCATTTTCATTCATTATTTTATCTCTTAGAGTCATCTCCCTTTTCTTTTAGAGAAGCCTGGCTAGAGGTTTATCAATTTTCTTTATTTAAAAAAAAAAAAAAACAACTCTTGGTTTCATTTATGTGCTCTACACTTTTTTTTTAGATTCTATATTGCTTATTTCTGATCTGATCCTTACTATTTCTCTTCTTTTTCTGAGTTTGGGGTGTCTTTGTTGTTCTGCTTCTATTTCCTTTAGGTATGTTGTTAGAGTTTGTATTTGGGATTTTTCTTGTGTCTTGAGATAGGCCTGGATTGCAATGTGCTTTCCTCTCAGGACTGCCTTTGTTGCATTCCAAAGCCTTTGGATTGTTGTATTTTCATTTTCGTTTGTTCCCATATATTTTTAAATTACTTCTCTAATTGTCTCGTTGACCCATTCATTCTTTAGTAGAGTGTTCTTTAGCCTCCATGCTTTTGGAGGTTTTCCAGACTTTTTCCTGTGGTTGATTTCAAGCTTCATAGCATTGTGATCTGAAAGTATGCATGGTATAATTTCAATTGTTGTATACTTATGAAGGGCTGTTTTGTGACCCAGTATATGATCTATCTTGGAGAATGTCCCATGTGCACTCGAGAAGAAAGTATATTCTGTTGCTTTGGGATGCAGAGTTCTAAATATATCTGTCAAGTCCATCTGATACAATATATTGTTCAATATCCTTGTGTCTTTATTGATCCCGTGTCTAGATGATCTATCCATTGTTGTAAGTGGAGTGTTAAAGTCCCCTGTAATGAACACATTCTTATCAATAAGGTTGCTTATGTTTGTGATTAATTATCTTGTATATTTGGGGGCTCCCATATTCGGCGCATAGACATTTATAATTGTTAGCTCTTCCTGATGGATAGACCCTGGAATTATTATATAATGCCCTTCTTCATCTCTTGTTACAGCCTTTAATTTAAAGTGTGGTTTGTCTTATATAAATATGGCTACTCCAGCTCTCTTTTGACTTCCAGTAGCATGATAGATAGTTCTCTATCCCCTCACTTTCAATCTGAAGGTGTCCTCTGGTCTAAAATGAGTCTTTTGTAGACAGCAAATAGATGGGTCTTGTTTTTTTATCCATCTGATACCCTTAGTATTTTGGTTGGAGCGTTTAGTCCATTTACATTCAGTTTTATTATTGAAAGATATGGTTTGGAGTCATTGCAATGTCTGTAGGTTTCATGCTTGTAGTGATGTCTCTGGTAATTTTTGGTCCTTGCAACATTTCACCCACAGAATTCCCCTTAGGATCTCTTGTAAGGCTGGTTTAGTGGTGATGAATTCCTTCAGTTTTTATTTGTTTGGAAAAGCCTTTATCTCTCCTTCTATTCTGACGTCTTGGTGGATAAAGGATTCATGACAGACTTGGTGGATAAAGGATTCTTGGCTGAATATTTTTTCTGTTCATCACATTGAAGATTTCCTGCCATTCCTTTCTGGGCTGCCAAGTTTCAGTGGATAGGTCTGGCACTACTCTTATGTGTCTACTCTTGTACGTTAGAGACTGTTTATCTCTAGCTACTTTCAAAGCTTTCTCTTTATTCTTGTATTTTTCCAGTTTCACCATGATATTTTGTGCAGAAGATTGATTCAATTTATGTCCAAAGGGTGTTCTCTGTGCTTCTTGGATTTCAATGTCTTTTTTGTTCCCCAGATCAGGGAAGTCCTCAGCTATGATTTGTTCAAGTACACCTTCAGCCCCTTTCTCTCTCTTTTTCTTCATCTGGAATTCCTATGATAAGCCTATTGTTCCATTTGATTGCATCACTTAGTTCTCTAATTCTCCTCTCATATCTGGATTTTTTTATTTCTCTTTTTCTCAGCTTCCTCTTTTTCAAAAAGTTTTATCTTCTAATTCACCTATACTCTCTTCTGCCTTTCAGTCCATCCTATGGCCACCTCCATTTTTTTTCACCTCATTTGTAGCATTTTTTAATTTCTCATGACTTCTTAGTCCCTTGATCTCTGTAGCAATAGATTCTCTGCTGTCCTCTATACTTTTTTCAAGCCCAGCAATTAATTTTGTGACTATTATTCTAAATTCTTGTTTCATTATATTGCTTAAATCATTTTTGATCAATTTGTTAGCTGTCGCTACTTCCTGGATTTTCTTTGGAGGAGAATTCTTCTGTTTCGTCATTTTGGGTAGTCCCTGAGGTAGCTCCAAATGGCAGGGCACTTCCCCTGTGCTGTCCTGAATAACTTGTGCTGGTTGGCGGGACCGCAGTCAGACCAATCTCTGCCCCCAGCCCACCGCTGGCAACACAGGCAGACTGATGTGTCACTTATCTTCCCCTCTCCCAGGTGCAGGACTCACTGTGGCGTGGTGTGGCTCCTATCTGGGCTATTTGCACACTGCCAACTTCTGATGCTGCTTTGATGCAATCTGGTGCATTAGCCAGGGCAGATCTGTAGG
Organism: Panthera uncia; assembly: GCF_023721935.1. Lineage (NCBI taxonomy): Eukaryota > Metazoa > Chordata > Mammalia > Carnivora > Felidae > Panthera > Panthera uncia. The sequence goes on along the minus strand of NW_026057577.1, from coordinate 455,324 downwards.
GTGCACAGGGGTGGGAGGGGCAGGCTTAGCTTGCTTTGCCTTCAGTGGTCCCCTAAGGGAGGGGCCCTGCAGCACCATGAGGGAGACAGACCTGTTGGAGGGATAGATCCACAGCAGCACCGTGTTGGGCATTTGCACAGTGCAAGCAAGTTTTGTGATGAGAACTGGTTCCCTTTGTAATTTTGGCTGGAGGATAGGAGTGGGAGATGGCACTTGCCAGTGACTTTGTTCCCTTGCCAAGCTGAGCTCTCTCTTCCAGGGCTCAACAACTCTCCCTCCCAGTGTTTTTTCACCCTCTCCGCTCTCTGAGAGCAGAGTTGTTGACTTTTAACATTCCAGATGTTAAGTCCCACTGGCTGTCAGAACTCACGGAGTTGGGCCCTCCACTTTTGCAAGCCAGACTTTGGGGGCTCTGCCTTTCTGGGTGGGCTGTCCCTCCACTACTCTGGCTCTCTCCCACCACTCCTTGTAGCACACTCTGCCTCTCAGCCCTTCCTACTCTCTTCCATGTTACTTTTGTCTACTCTTGGCTCCAGAGAGTCTGTTCTGCTAGTCTTCTGGAGGTTTTCTGGGTTATTTAGGCAGATGAGGGTGGAATCTAAGTGAACAGCAGGATGATGTGAGCCCAGAGTCTTCCTACCTCGCCCTCTTCTTTCCTTTACCTCAGTAGGTTGTGTTTTAGTTTTGTAATTGTTTTCTTTACTGTGTAAAATACTTTTATTTTAATGAAGTCCCAATAATTTATTTTTGCTTTTGTTTCTTCTACCTTAGGAACCATATTTAGAAAAATTTTGCTATGGCTTATGTCAGAAAAATTAGTGTGTGTTCTCTCTTCTAAGAGTTTTATGGTTTTAGGTCTGACATTTAGGTCCTTAATCTATATGAGTTTATTTTTGTGTACAGTGTTAGAAACCATATAGCTGTACATTTTTCCCAACACCATTTGTTGAGTACACTGCCTTTTTCCCATTGAATATTCTTTCCTGCTTTGTTGAAGATTAGTTGATCATATAATCGTCGCTTTATTTCTGGGCTCTCTGTTTTAGTCTATTGATCTATGTGTCTATTGTTGTACCAGCACCATACTGTTTGGATTAATACAAGTTTGTAGTATATCTTGAAATCTGTGATTGTGATTCCTCCATTTTTTTTTCTTTTTCAAGATTGTTTTGATTCTTTATGGTACCCTAAATTTATTTCACCATTATTTCTAATAGTCAAGAAATGTAAGCAACCCAATTGTCCAACAATGTAGAATAGATAAAGAACATGTGGTATATATGTGCACTAGTCATAAGAAAAGGAATAAAATCTTTTCATTAACAACAACCTGGATAGACTAGCGGGTATTAGTCTAAGTGAAATAAGAGAAAGATAAATACTATATAATTTTGCATACACTTGGAATCTAACAACCGAAATAAGAATTCTGCACTTTTTCTTCTTTTCTTCTATGCTATTAGTGTCACACTTTATATTTTTAAAAATAATGTCCACTACAAATTATTATAGCTTTTGTCACTTCTAATAATTGAGACTTGCACATGACATTACAATATTAGATTATTCAGAATTTGAATATGTGTTTATCTATTTCATTGAGTTTTATTATTTCATATGCCTTCATGTTAATACTTATTTTTCTTTCACTTAATGGGAAAAAATATTTAGAATTTCTCCTAGGGCAGTTTTATGGATGAACTAACTCAACATTTGCCTAAGAATGTCTTTGTGTCTCCTTTACTTCTGAAGTATAATTTTATTGGTGGTAGTTTCTTTCTTTCTTTCTTTCTTTCTTTCTTTCTTTCTTTCTTTCTTTCTTCTTTTAGCTCTTTGAATGTATCTTCACACTCCCTGCTGGCCTCCAATATTTCTGCTGAGATAGCCACTGATAACCTAATGGGATTTAACCTCTCTTACTAATCACTTTTCTTTTGCTGCTTCAATTTTTAAATTTGTTTTTGAATTTGACAGTTTGATTATATTGTGTCTTGTGACTATTGTCTTTGAATTGATCTTCTATTGGGTCAAGGTTTTTTGAGCTTTAGGAGTCTTGATATTCATATTCCTTCCATAATTGGAACATTTGTCAGCTATTATTTCTGTTAATAAAGTTTATGTCCCTTTCATTGATTTTCTGGGAGTCCCATGACATTGTGTATTTATGCACTTGATGATATCCCATAAGTCTTATATGCTTTCTTCACTTGTTTTCATTCTTTACTTTTCAGTGTTTCTGACTAACTTCAAATGACCTGTGTTTGAGTTCATGAACATTTTTTTCTGTATGATTAATTGTGCTGTAGAAGATCTCTGCTGAATTTTTCATTCAACCATTGCATTTTTTAGTCTCAGGAGTTCTGCTTGGTTCATTTTAATTGCTTTTAATTTATTTACTAAACTTCTCATTTTGTTCTTACATTGTTTTTTCTTATTTCGTTTAGTTGTTTCTTTCTGTTTTCCTTTGGTGGTATCGAGTTGGTCTGATTCATTGAGACTAATAGAAACTTGAATTTGTGGCTGTACAGTTGAATAATAAAACCCCTTTTCCAGTATTTAAAGACTTACCACAGGAAGTAAAGACCATATGCTCCAGTCTCCAGTCTGATGACATTGCTTATGAAATCTTAGTTAAGTGGACTTACAGTCAGTTCATATGCATGCTTCTGAGTCCACAGAGGGCTCCACAGTGTTCAACCTGTTATCAGAGCTAATGTGAGCATTCATTATTTTTGTTCCCTAAGAATATGAGAACTCCTTTAGCCCTACCTTTGCCAGTAGGGCTAGTACTGGGAAATAGTACCCATTTCTGAGTCTACAGTTAGGTGTGCAGATGCAGGCCTCTGTCTGGTCTGAAGAAATGTATTGTTGAATTTCAGACAGACTTCTGCAAAGTCATTTGGCAATTTCCTGGACAGTCATGGCTGACCCCACATGACAGCTGAACTTAATGGGAGTGACTCACAGGGTTGCTTCATGGTGTAAAGGTAGAACTACTTTCTGCAGTCATGCCCTCAACACCATAGATGGGCATACTTCCTTCCAGAATCATGAGCATGCAGGATTGCTCTGGACTATGCCTGAGATGGACTGTAACTGAGTTATAAGGCTATTTCAGCATCCACAATGTGAAAGACATCAGTGGTGTCTTCAATGCATGGAGAGATGTCTCCCAGTGAGTCCCTGGGAAGACAGGATGTTTCTCAGAGCATGGTAAGAGGGTTTGGGATTGGGCTGTAGGATGTTATGGAGTTCACAGCAAGGACTGAAATTAATGGGTCTTTTACCCAAAGCATAGACAAGTATGACTCTTCTCAGGTCCCTTAGGGAATGGTGATAGTAGAAAAACCATGGCCAGAGGGTTGTGTTAGGGTCCACAACACAGCCTATAGGCCTATATCCTTATGAGTCTGTAGTCTAGAACAAGTCAGTGAGAATTCACTTGAGCACATGCCTGTCTTCTCAAAAGCTTGGATATGGGTTCCACTGAGTTTTGAAAATGTTTACTTAGTTTCCAAAGCTCCCTAAATATTTTATTCTTTTTTTATTCTTTTGTAAGTGAAATTATTTTCTTATTTTTTCCCATTTTATTGCAATATATAGAAGTAAGATTATTTTTATATATTGATTATGTAAGCTAAAGTCTAGATGAACTAATTTGTTAGTTTCAATAGTTTTTATTGTGTGTTCTATGTATTCCCATATACAAGGTAATGTTACCTGTGACTAGAAATAACTAATTACTTTTTCCAATATTGAGGTCTCTTATTTATTTATCATGACTCTTCTGACTAGAGTTTTCCATATAATGTTGAATAAAAATGTTAATAGTGTACATCTTTGATTTATTATCATAGGATGTAAAATTTCACCATTAAGTGAAAGGTTAGTTCTGGAATTCCATAGATGCCCATTACCAGATTGAGACAAAAGGTCCTTAACCTACAAAGGTAGACACACAAAGTTGGTAGCAGAACTGTCCATGGAAACTTGCCAGGCCAGAAGGGAAAGGCAAGATATATTCAATGTGTTGAATAGGAAAAAAAATATGCAGTGAAGAATCCTTTATCCAGGAATGCTATCATTCAGAATAGAAGAGGATGTAGAGTTTTCCAGATGGGCAAAAACTAAAGGAGTTTATGAAAAACTAAACCAGCTCAGAAATAAATGTTGAGTGCAGAGGAAGAGAAGAAGAAGAAGAAGAAGAAGAAGAAGAAGAAGAAGAAAAGGGGGAGGTGGAGGAGGAAGAAGAAGAAGACCAAAGCAACAAAGACTATAAATGACCAGAGAACATTACCAGAAACAACAACTGCATAGGTAACACAATGGCACTAAATTCATGTTTTTCAATAATCACGCTGAATGTAAGTGGACAAAAAGCTCCAATCAAAAAAAAAAAAAAAAAAAAAAAGAAAGAAAGAAACGTAGGGTATCAGAATGGATAAAAAACAAGATCTATCTGTATGCTTCCTACAAGAGACTCATTTTAGACCTAAGGACACCTTCAGATTGTGAGGTGATAGAGAACCATCTATCATACTAATTGACATCAAAAGAAAGCTGGATTATCCATAATTACATTAGATAAACTAGATTTTAAAGCAAAGACTGTAATAAGAGATGAAGAAGGGAATTATGTCATAATTAAGGGGCTTATCCATCAAGAAGATCTTCAATGGTAAATATTTATGCCCCTAACTTGGTGAACCTGATTACATAAATCAATTAATCACAAACATAAATAAACTCACTGATAATAATACCATTATAGCAGGAGACTTTAATATCTTACTCACAGCAATGGACAAGATATTTAAGTGAAAACTCACCAAGGAAACAATGGCTTTGAATGACACTGGACCAGATGGACTTAACAGATACACTCAGAAAATCTCATTCTAATGCAGCAGAATACACATTCTTCTTGAGTTCACATGAAATATTCTCCAGAATAGATCACATACTGGGTCACAAAAAAGCTTTCAACAGATAAAAAAGATCAAGATCTTACAATGCATATATTCAGAGCACAAAGCTATGAAACTTGAACTCAGCAACAAGAAAAAATTTGGAAAGCCCTCCTCAAATAAATGGAGGTTAAAGAATATCCTACCAAGGAGTGAATGGGTTAGCCAGGAAATTGAAGAAGAAATAAAAGAAAAATAAATAAATGGCAGCAAATGAAAATGAAAACAGAAGAGTCCAGACATTTTGGGATGCAGCAAAGGCATTCCAAAGAGGAAAGTACTTTGCAATTCCGGCCTATCTCAGGAAGCAAGAAAGGTCCCTAATATACAAGCTAACCTTACACTGAAAATAACTAGAAAAGGACCAGCAAATAAAGCCTAGAATCAACAAAAGAAGGGAAATAATAACGATTATAACAGAAATAAATAACATGGAAACAAAAACAACAGTGGAATAGATCAATGAAACAAAAGCTGTTTTTTTCCTTGAAAGAATAAACAAAATTGATATATCTTTAGCTAGAATTATCAAAAAGAAAACAGAGAGGACCCATATAAATTCATGGATGAAAGAAGAGAGATCATAACCAACACCACAGAAATACAAACAATTATAAGAGAATACTATGAAAAATTATGTGCTAACAAACTGGGCAATCTTTTAGAAATGGAAAAATTCCTAGAAACTCACAAACTAACAATATTGAAACAGAAAAAAAAAACAGAAAATTTTAACAGGTCCATAACCAGTATATAAATTCAATCAGTTATAAAAATCTCCCAACAAACCAGAGTCCCGGGCCATATGGTTTCCCAGTGAAATTCTATCAGACACATAAAGAAGAGTTAATACCTATTCTTTTCAAACTGTTCCAAAAAATAGAAAAGGAAAAAAAAAAAAGCTTCAAAACTTATTCTATGAAGTCAGCGTTACCAAGATTCCAGAACCAGAATTAAAGGTCACTATCCCTGATGAAACTGAAGGCAAAAATTCTCAACCAAATTGAATCCAGCAATACATTTAAAATTATTCACCACGATCAAGAGACATTTATTGCTGGGCTTCAAGGCTGGTTCAGTATCTGCAAATCAATAAATGTGATACACCACATTAATAAGAAGAGGGTAAGAACCATATGATACTCTCAATAGATGCAGAATAAGCATTTGACAAAATACACTATCTTTTTAAAAAAATTTAACGTTTATTTATTATTTAGAGAGAGAGAGAGAGAGAGAGAGACAGAGCATGAGCAGGGGAGAGGCAGCGAAAGGGGGAGACACAGAATCTGAAGCAGGCCCAGGCTCTGAGATGTCAGCACAGAGCCCGACATGGAGCTCAAACTCACAAAATGCGAGATCATGACCTGAGCCACAGTCAGACGCTTAACCAACTGAGCCACCCAGATGCCCCAAAATACACCATCTTTTCTTGATAAAACTCTCAAAAAAGTAGGAATAGAAGGAACATTCCTCAAAATCATAAGGCTGTATATGAAAAACTCAAATTGAGAGAAATTTTTTTTTTGTATTCCAAGTTTTTCTGAGTTTTTTTTTTTTTTTTATCATGGAAGTGTGTTGGGTTTTGTCAAGTTATTTTTTTTCTTTTTCTTAAATTTTTATTTCAAGCTGATTAATTTTAGTGTAAAATTAGATTCTGGTGTACAAAATATTGATTCAACACTTCCATGCAACACTCAGTGCTCATCACAAGTGCTGTGCTTAATCACCATCATTTATTTAGAACATACTCCTTCCCATCTCCCCTTTGGTAACCATCAGTGTGTTCTGTGTAGTTAAGAGCCTGTTTCTTGATTTGTCTGTTTCTATTTTCCATTTGCTCAACTGTTTTGTTTATTAAATTACACATGAGTGAAATTATATGGTATTTTTCTTTCTTTGATGGACTTATTTTACTTAGCATAATACACTCTAGCTCCATCCATGTCATTGCAAATGGCAAGATTGTATTCCTCTTCATGGCTGAGTAATATTCCTGTGTGTGTGTGTGTGTAAAAGAGAGAGAGAGAGAGAGGATAGAGAGAGGGATCCAAATCTTTGTTTCCTTGGATCTAGAATTAGGGTTTTGTTTAAGTAAAAAATAGTTGTTAGGATTAGGGTTAAGGTTAGGGTTAGGGACAGTATGAGGGTATGTGTCTATTTTCATGTAGTTCAGAGGCCTCTCCAGAGGAATAACTTTGGTTTTAGTGTTATTGTTATGCTTAGGGTTATGGGTCAGTTCTTAGTGGCTAAGGGTTAGGGCTAGTGTTTGTGTTAACATTAGTTTTAGAGCTAGGTTTAGGGTTAGGGTGAGGTTATGTGCCTCATGTTCATAAGTTCAGAGACCACTTCATAGGGTTAAATTTAGGGACAAGATTAGGCTTAGGGTTAGTTTTAGAAGTTAGTGGTTAGTGTTTAGGGGTTGTGGTTGGGATAGTTTAGAGATGGGAGCTACATTTAGATTTTGAATTAGGGTGTGTGCCCAGAATCTTTCAGTTCAGAGACTTCTCCTCAGAAGAAGTCCCCAGACATCTGTTGGGTTAGGAATATGCAAGGTAACCATCTACTGAGCTGATTTGAGGTTATTTTGGGCTCTTAATAGTATTAAATAAACATTTAACTTTTACCTCTGTTTTTATCTCTGTCTTTATACACTTTTTCAGAAATATGTCAGTTCTTAAATGTTTGGTGTCATCTCCAGTATAAATGGGCTGCTTCTTAGCTTTTCTTATTGTGTGTTCAGAAAACCACTTTCCCCAATCTAGGGATCATTTTAGAGTTAGGTTTTTTTTCCGCATCTGATGAGTTGATTATATGTTTTCATCAGTTTATTAATATGATTGATCAATATCAGTTTATTTAAAGATGTTAACCAACCTTGAAATCTTGGGATAAATTCCATCTGGTTGTTGGATTGGTTTTCTAGTATTTTGTTAATGATGTTGTAAGTTGGCATTCATAAGAAGTATCAATCTGTACTCTTCTTGTGATGTCTTTGTATTATTTTGATATCAGTGAAATATTGGTGTTGCAGAACGAGGTAAGAAGTCTTTACTTCTATTCCAGCTCTTGGTCGAGTTGTGAAAATCAGTTTTAATTTTACTTTGGATATTTGGTCAAAATTTCTACTGACACCATCTGACTTTTGGGTTTCTCTTTGTGTTTATTTTGTTATAAATTCACTTTATTTGTATATATCTATTCAGATTTTCTATACCTTCACCAACAAGTTATGGTTGTTTTCATCTTCCTTGGAATTTGTTTATTTAATCTAAGTGATATAGTTTATTGCAATTTAATTGCTTAAAATTTTCTTTAATAATAATTTTTATGTCAGGGCACCTGGGTGGCTCAGTCGGTTGAGAGTCCGACTTCAGCTCAGGTCATGGCTTGTGGGTTCGTGCCCCACGTCGGGCTCTGATCTGACTGTTCAGAGCCTGGAGTCTGCTTCGGATTCTGTGTCTCCTTCTCTCTCTGCTCCTGCCCCACTTGTGCTCTGTCTCTCTCTGTCTCTCAAAAATAAATAAAATGTAAATAATAAATTTTATGTATGGAAAATGAGTAGCAAGGCCCTATTATTCATTTGTGACTAGTACTTTGAGGTTTGGATTTCCCTTTCTGTTTTAGTTTTTGGTAAATCTAGTGAAAAGTTAGCAAATTTTTGTTGATCTTTTCAAATTCACAGTTTTGGTTTCATTGACTTTATCTATCATTTTTGAATTTCTATTGCATTGTTTTCCACTTTGTTATTATTTCCTTTCTTCTGATTGCTTTAGCTTAAGTTTGACATTATTTTCTTTTTATTGTTTTAAGATTAAAGTATTGGTTATTGATTCAGATGTTTCTTCCTCTTTAGCACAGTCATCAATAGTTATAAATTTCCCTTCAAGAACTACTTTAGCTGCACACTATATGTCTTGATATGTTGAGCTTTCATAGTCATTCATATAAAATTATCTTTTATTTCCTTTCTTTATCTTTTGACACCTTTATTATTAAGAATTGGGTAGTTTATGGGGTGCCTGTATGGTTCAGTCAGTTAAAGGTCCTACTTTTGGTTTCACCTCAGGTCACAATCTCATGGTTCATGGGATCAAGCCTGTGTCATCTCTGAACTGACAGTGCAGAGTCTGCTTGGGATTCTTTCTCTCCTCTCTATGCCCCTCCCCCTGCTCACATATACTCTCTCTCTCAAAATAAATAAATACACTAAAAAATTTGGGTTGTTTAATTTCTACGTATTAGTCAGTTTCCCAGTTCGTATGTCATTGGTTTTTATTTAATTCCATTCTAATCAAAAAACATTCTTGTATTATTTCTCTAATTTTAACTAGATCAGAGGCCTGTTTTATAGCCTAGTTTACAGTCTATCTTTTTAAATTTTTATTTATTTTGATAAATATATTTTATTTTATTTATTTATTTTTAAAATATATTTTGTCAAGTAGGCTAACATACAGTGTATACACTGTGCTCTTGGCTTTAGGGGTAGATTCCCATGATTCATTGCTTATATACAATACCCAGTGCTCATCCCAACAAGTGCCCTCCTCAATTCCCCTCACTCATTTTCCCCTCTCCCCCATCCCTCCCATTCACCCTCAGTTTGTTTTCTGTAGTCAAGAGACTCTTGTGGTTTGCCATCCTCCCTCTCTGTTTGTAACTATTTTCCCCCTTCCCTTCCCCCCCGGTCTTTTGTTAAGTTTCTCAGCTTCCACATATGAGTAAAAAAAAAAGATATCTGACTGACTTATTTCACTTAGCGTAATACCCTCCAGTTCCATCTAGGTTTCTAAAAATGGCAAGATTTCATTCTTTCTCATTGCCAAGTAGCATTACATTGTATATATAAACCACATATTCTTCATCCACTCATCAGTTGATGGAAATTTAGGCTCTTTCCATAATCTGGCTATTGTTGAAAGTGCTGCTATAAACATTGGGTACATGTACCCCTATGAATCAGTACTCCTGTATCCTTTAGAAAAATTACCAGTAATGCTATCTCTGCATCATAATGCAGTTGTATTTTTAATTTTTTGAGGAAACTCCACACTGCTTTCCAGAGTGGCTGTACCAGTTTTCATTCCCACCAGCAGTGCAAGAGGGTTCCTGTTTCTCCACATTCTCACCAGCATCTGTTGTTGCCTGAGTTCTTCATTTTGACACTCTGACTGGAATGAGATGGTGTCTCAGTATGGTTTTGATTTGTATTTCCCTGATGTTAAATGATGCTGAGCATCTTTTCATGTGTCTGTTGGCCATCTGGATGTCTTTTTTGGAAAAGTGTCTATTTATGTCTTCTGCCCATTTCTTCACTGGAGTTTTTGTTTTTCAGATGCTGAGTTTGGTAAGTTCTTTATAGATTTTGGATATTAACCCTTTATCAGATATATTATTTATGAATATCTTTTTCCATTCCTTCAGTTGTCTTATAGTTTGGTTGATTGTTTCCTTTGCAGTGCAGAAGGCTTTTATCTTGATGATATACCTATAGTTCATTTTTCCTTTTAATTCCTTGCTTTTGGAGACGTGTTGAACAAGACATTGCTGGCTGAAGTGAAAGAGGTTGTTGCCTACTTTATCCTCTAGGGTTTTGATGGCTTCCTGTCTCACATTTAGGTCCTTCAACCATTTTTGAGTTTATTTTTGTGTATGGTGTAAGAGAGTGGTCTACTTTCATTCTTCTGCATGTTTCTGTCCATTTATCCCAGCACCATTGGCTAAAGATACTGTATTCTTTCCATTGTATACTCTTTCCTGCTTTGTCAAAGAGTAGTTGCCCATACATTTGTGGGTTCTCTATTCTACTCCATTTGTCTTTGTGTCTGTTTTTGTGCCAATACCATATTGTGTTCATGATTACAGCTTTGTAATACAAGCTAACGGATTGTCATGCCTCCTGCTTGGTTTTCTTTTTTTTTTTTTTTTATTTTTCTTAACCTTTATTTATTTTTGAGACAGAGAGAGACAGAGCATGAACAGGGGAGGGTCAGAGAGAGAGGGAGACACAGAATCTGAAACAGGTTCCAGGCTCTGAGCTGTCAGCACAGAGCCCGATGCGGGGCTTGAACCCACAGACCGCGAGACCATGACCTGAGCTGAAGGCAGATGCTTAACTGATTGAGCCACCCAGGCGCCCCTTGGTTTTCTTTTTCAGCATTAATTTGGCTATTTGGGGTCTATACAAATTTTAGGATTGTTTGTTGTAGCTTTGGGAAGAATGCTGGTGCAATTTTGATTGGGATTGGATTGAATGTGTACACTGCTTTGAGTAATATTGCCATTTAACAAGATATATTCTTCTGGTTCATGAGCATGAAATGTTTTTCCATTTCTTTGTGTCTTCTTCAATTTCCTTCATAAGCTTTATATAGCTTTCAGCATACAGATCTTTTACATCTTTGATTAGGTTTAGTCCTAGGTATTTTATGTTTCTTGTTGCAATTGTACATGGGATTCATTTCTTGATTCTCTTTCTGTTGCTTCATTATTGGTTTATAGAAATGTAATTGATTACTGCACATTGATTTTGTATCCTGCAACTTTGCTGAATTTATTTATAAGTTCTAGCAGCTCTTTGGTGGAGGCTTTTGGGTTTTCCATGTAGAGTATCAAATCATCTGTGAAAAGTGAAAGTTTGACTTCTTCGCCAGTTTGTATGCCTTTCATTTCATGTTGTTGTCTGATTGCTGATGGTAGGCCTTTCAACACTATTTTAAACAACCATGGTGAGACTGGACATCCTTGTCATTTTCCTGATCTCAGCGGGAAAGCTCTCAGTTTTTCACCATTGAGGATGATATTAGCTAGGGGCTTTTTATGTATGGATTTTATGATGTTAAGGCGTGTTCCTTCTATCCCAACTTTCTTGAGGGTTTTTATTAAGAAAGGATGCTGTATTTTGTCAAATGCTTTTTCTGCATCTATTGACAGGATCATATGGTTCTTTTCCTTTCTTTTATTAATGTGATGTATCACATTGATTAATTTGTGAATATTGAACCAGCCCTGCAGCCCAGGAATGAATCCCAGTTGATCATGGTGAATAATTCTTTTTATATGCTATTGAGTTAGATTTGCTAGTATCTTGTTGAGAATTTTTACATGTTCCTCAGGGATACTGGTCTGTTATTCTCTTTTTTGGAGGTCTATGTCTGGTTTGGGAATCAAGGTAATGCTGGCTTCATAGAATGAGTCCAGAAGCTTTTCTTCCATTCCTGTTATTGAAACAGCTTGAGAAGGATAGGTTGTAACTCTGCTTTAAATGTCTGGTAGAATTACCCTGGGAAGTCATCTGGCCAAAGACTCTTATTTGTTGAGAGATTTTTGATAACATTCAATTTATTCGCTGATTATGGGTGTTCTCCAATTTTCTATTTCTTCCCCCTTTGAGTTTTGGTAGTGTGTGGGTGTCTAGGAATTTGTCCATTTCTTCCAGGTTGTCAGTTTATTGGCATATAATTTGCCATAGTATTCTCTGATAATTGTTAGTATTTCTGAGGGATTAGTTGTAATAAGTCCATTTTCATTTGTGATTTTATCTATTTGGGTCCTCTCTTTTCTTTTTGAGAAGTCTGGCTGGGGGGGGGTATCATTTTATCTATTTTTTTCAGAAAAACAGCTCTTACTTTCATTGATTTGTTCTGTTTTTTGTTTGTTTGTTTGCTTGCTTGTTTGTTTGTCTTGCTTTTTTTTGTTTGTTTTCTATATTGTTTATTTCTACTATGATCTTTATTATTTATCTTTGTCTGGCCTTGGAGTTTCTTTGGTGTTCTGCATCTAGTTCTTTTAGATGTGCTGTTAGATTTTGTGTTTAGGATTTTTCTTTTTTCTTGATATAGGCCTGGACTGCAATGTATTTTCCTTTTAGGACTGCCTTTTTTGCATCCAAAAGTGTTTGGACTGTCGTGGTTTCATTTTCATTTGTTTCCATATATTTTTTAAATTTCTTCTTTAATTGCCTGGTTGGCCCATTCATTCTTTAGCAGGATGTTATTTAACCTCCATGAAGTTGGATGTTTTCCAAAACTTTTCATGTGGTTGAGTTCAAGTTTGATAGCATTGTAATCTGAAAGTGTGCATGGTATGATCTGAATTCTTTTATATTTATTGAGGGCTGTTTTGTGACCCAGTATGTGATCTATCTTGGAGAATGTTCCATGTGGTCTTGAGAACAATGTGTATTCTGATGCTTTTGGATGAAAATTTCTGAATATACCTTTTAAGTCCATCTGGTCCAGTGTATCATTCAGGGCCATTGTTTCTTTATTAATTTTGTGCCAAGATGATCAGTCCATTGATGTAAGTCGAATATTAAAGTCCCCTGAAATTACCATATTCTTATTAATAAGATTGTTTATGTTTGTGATTAATTGACTTATGTATTTGGTTCCTCCATGTTAGGAGCATAAGAATTTACAATTATTAGGTGGTTTTTAATTGATAGACCTCATAATTATGATATAATACCCTTCTCCATCTCTCGTTACAGCCTTTACTTTAAAATCTAGTTTGTCTGATATAAGTATGGCTACTCCAGCTTTCTTTTGACTTTGAGTAGCATGATAGATGGTTCTCCATCCCTTTACTTTCAATCTGAAGGTGTCTGCATGTCTAAATTTGGTCTCTTGTAGAGAGCATATAGATGGAACTTGGTTTTTTTATCCATTTGATACACTATGTATTTTGATTTGAGCATTTAGTTCATTTAAATTCAGGGTTATTATTGAAAGCTATGGATTCAGTGTCACTGTGTTATCTGTAGGTTTCATGCTTGTGATGGTGTTTCTGGTCCTTTGTAGTTTTTGCAGCATTCCACTCACCGAGTCCCCTTTAGAATCTCTTGAACGGCTGGTTTAGTGGTCATGAACTCCTTCAGTTTTTGTTTGGTAATTCTTTGACTCTCCTTTCTGTTCTAAGTGATAGCCTTGCTGGGTAAAGGATTCTTGGCTGCATATTTTTCCTATTTAGCACATTTAATATTTTTTGCCAATCCCTCTGGCCTGCCAACCTTCAGTGGATAGGTCTGCTACTACCATTATATGTCAATCCTTGTAGGTTAAATCTTGTTTGTCCCTATGTGCTTTCAGAATTCTCTCTTTATTTTTGTATTTTCTGGTTTCACATGACATGTTGTGAAGATTGATTCCTGTCACATCTGAATGGAGTTCTCTGTGCCTCCTGGATTTCAATGTCTGTTTCCTTCTCCAAGGTGGGGAAGTTCTTGGAATGATTAGTTCAAGTAAACCTTCTACCACTTTCTCTCTCTCTTCTTCTTATGTTACGGATATTTTTACATTTCATTGAATCACTTAGTCTCTAATTCTCCCTTGTTTTATCTCTCTTTTCCTCAGATTCATCTTTTTCCATAATTTTGTCTTCTACATTACTTATTCTCCCTTCTGTCATTGTCACTGTATCTAGTTTATTTTGCATCTCATTTACATTTCTTAATTTGTCATGACTATTTTTAGTTCCTTGATCTCTGTAGTAATAGATTCTCTGCTGTCTTCTATGCTTTTTTGCAAGCCCAACGATTAATCTTACAACTATTATTCTAAATTATTGATCAGATATATTGTTTATATCTGATTTGAGCACTTCTGTAGCTATCATTTCTTTTGTGGAGAATTCTTCTGTTTCATCACTTTGGCTAGTTTTCTGCCCTTTATGTTTTTTAAAAGCTTGTTATGCCTCCTGCACCTGCAAGCACTACTATATTAAAGAAGGGTCATACACTGTCCAAGGCCTGGCCCTTCTGGAGGTTTTATTTTGAGTGTGCTATGTGCTCTATGTTGTTGTGACTCTGGTTGTTTTATCTCTCTACTTGTAGTGATGTTTTGGACCCTCCATCAGGTGTGATTTAATTTGTTCATTGAAGTAACTGTGGTGGAAAAAAGTGGCAGTCGTGGTGGAAGAGACCTTACCCCATACAAAGAGAGAAATACAGGGCTGGGAAAAAAGAAAATAAAAGAAAATTAGCCAGGCAGTGAAACTATATGGCTTAATCCAGACAGAGAGGAAAATAAAGAATGAGATATAGAACAGGTGTAAAGAGAATAGATTAAATATATCTGCTTAAACAAAGCAACAACCAGAGTAACCAGACTAGAAAAGGGAAGAAATAAGAAGAAAAAAAAATTTAAAAAGGATATGTGTGTGTGTGTGTGTGTGTGTGTGTGTGTGTATATATATATGAATTGTCCCAAGAATTAAATCAGAAAATGCAAAATCCCTGGATGCCTTGGAATTGGTGGCATAGTTGGTCTGGAGGAGGGGTGTAAGGGTTAAATTGTACTGTAGGGCTAACGCTTAACTTGAAAGATAACAACTTTGTTCTGACACTGAAGGTCAAAAGATAACAACCTTGCTTTTACTCTTGTAAATCATACTTCATACTCTTGTGAATCAGGCTTTACCAATGAAGGAAATAAAACCTCAAAACGAGCATCAGAGACAAGGTCAAGGAGATCCACTGGTTGCAACTTAGCAGCAAAAAGTCTAAAATAATTACCTCATTCGATAACTGTTTCTGACTCATCTGGTAACTGTTTCTAACTCATCTAGGAACTGTTTCTCTGTTCTGTTCCCAGATAATGATAAAACTATGTGATCGGCTTTAAAAACTCTGTACCCCGGCTGTTCAGGGCCACACTCTTATCAAGAGTGTTGGTCCCGATCGGTCAGCCTTGCCTCTCATTGTAATAAACTTTGTTGCAACTGTCACTGGTGCCTGTAGCATTCTGTTTCAGGAGTCGTGTGGATGCAACAGGGGTTGTCTGGTTCACCAGCATCAATCTTGCTCCAGTAGATGCAGTTACCAGGGGAGGAGGGGTGTGGTTTGGTGTAGGCAGTTCTGCCTCCACTGTGGGCCCACTACAGTTCCCTGAAGCCCCACCTTGTTGGTGATGGGGAGAAAAATGGTGGCACCCCATTCTCTCTTCCCTGTACTGGGTGTCCCAAATCACTCTGTTCAGGTTGTCTTCATAGTGCTGCAACAGCGAGAGCGGGCCTTTTTTTTTTTTTTTTTTTTTGCTTGTTTGTTTGTGGTTTGTTTGTTTTGTTTTTCCTACTCCATTGTCTCCCACTTGGCTGGCATTCAAACCCCAATGTCTTAAAAGATTTTGCTCCCAGCAACCCTATTCCAGGGAAGTACTGCTCTGCCCTGCCTATAAATGGCCTCTGGTTGGCAGGTACAGGCAGGGCCCTTTGTCCTTTGAAGGGCTATATACCTTCTTCCCTCAGTACTCCAGGGAGGGGATTGCTTTCTCCCACTATTGACTAAGCCTCTGAACTAGTTATTCAGCCCAGGGCTGATTCCCCTCCTCCCCAGGTGAGCGAACAGGGCAGTTTACCCCAGTCTGGAGAAGACCCCTCGGTTAGAGATTGGATATTTCTCCAATTTTATTTTCTTATCCTCCAGTCCATGGTTTTTCTCTTATCCAAATACAGTCCTACACTTTCAGTGTCTCTTTCTCTTCCATTTGTCTCTCTGTAGAAGGGGATTCCTCCCTGCCCTGTCTATACTCTCCATTTTATTTCTTCCAGTTCACAATCACACACCTATGGCCCACCAGATTGTCCCTGTGGGCCCCTGTAGAAGTCTCTGTCACAATGTATACTGGACTCTTGGAATTCAGAGACATCTGGCCTCAACACTGCTGTATTTGAAGAACAAGAGAACTTTGGGTCTTCCTACTTCTCCATCATGTTCTATTTTAATTTAATTTAGAGAGAGAGAGAGCACAAAAGGTGGAGAAGGGCAGAAAAAGAGAAAGAATCTCAAGCAAGTTCAACACTCAGCATGGAGCCAAACATGGGGCTCAATCTCACACCCCTGTGATCATGATTTGAGGCAAAATCAAGAGTTGGACACTCAACTTACTGAGCCACCAAGGCGCCCATTACATGGACACTTGAAAAGAATATTCTGTTTTTTTAAATACATTATATTCTATTATTTACCATTCAAATATCCTATTATTCTATGCAGTGTCTTGGAGGTATCTGTTATGTCTAGCTGGTTTACATTGGCATTTCAATCTTCCATTTCCTTTTGATTTTCTGCCTCATTGTATCCATTTTTGAGTTAGGAATATTGAGTCTCCTTTTTTTAAAATTTGTGCCTAATTCATTAACACATAAACTTATTTCATATATTTTGGTTCTATGATGTTAGGTGAATATATGTTTATAACTTTGTATATCTTCCTGACGAATTTATTTTTATCATTATAAAATATACCTCTTTATTTCTAGTCATTTCTTTTCTCTTTAAAATCTATTTTTTCTGACTTTCTCTGACTGACTTATTTCAATTAGCATAAAACTTTCTAGCTCCAACCATGTCATTGCAAATGGCAAGATTCATTTTTTATGGCTAAGTAATATCCCATAGTGAGTACACACACACCACACACACACACACACACACAAACACACACACACACACACACACAACATCTTCTTTAATATCCATCAGTCTATTGAACATTATGTTTTCATAATTTGGCTATTGTGGATAATGCTGCTATAAACACTCATATACATGGAATTTAAGAAACAAAACAAAAGAGTAAAGGTGGGAGAAGATAGAGGCAAAACAAGAAAGACACTCTTAACAGAGTAGAAAACAGAAAGGAGATGGGAAGGATTAAATAGGTGATAGGAGGGGCACTTGGGTGGCTCAGTTAAGGAGCTGACTTTTGGTTTTGACTCAGGTCGTGATGTCATTGTTTGTGAGTTCAAGCCCAAAATCGGGCTCCTTGTTGACAATGTGGAGCTTGCTTGGGATTCTGTCTCTCTCCCTCTCTCTATCCCGCTCCCATGAGTGCTGTCTCTATCTCAAAATGAATGAATGAATGAATGAATGAATGAAATTTAAAAAGTAAGAGAAATTAAGGAGTGGGCTTGCTGTGATTACCACAAGGTGTTTTATGAAAGTGTAGAATCACTATATTGTACATGTGAAACTAATATTACACTGTATGTTCATGAACTGAAATTTAAATTAAAAAGTTAGAAACTAAAGTCTATTTTGTCTGATATTAGTATACATGTTCAGCTTTCTTGTCGTTGCTATTTTCAAGATTTATCTTTTTAATAATTTTGCTTAAAATGTATGTATATCTTGAATTTAAAGCCTTTTTCTACTAGTTTGAGTATATTTAGAATTCTTTTTAATTCAGACTGATATTTTCTGCCTTTTGATTGAATTGTTTAATGTATTCACATATAATGTTATTGTTGAATATAGATTGATTTAGGCTTTGCCACTTCAGTTTTGTTTTCTAGATTCCCTGTGCACCACTATTATTCTTTTACTGCTTTCTTCTGTATTAAATGAATATATTCTAATGTAGATTTCTAACTTTTTTTGTGATTTTTTTCACTGTTTGTGTTTTTTTCCTAATGTTGTAGTAGATTTTATACACACATTTTTTACATGTCCAGTATAGTTTCAGATTTATACTTACTTAATTCCAGTGAGATATAAGAGTGTTATTCCTATACAGCTCTGTTCTTTTTCACACCTTTAGTGATATTTTTGTCCAAAGTACATCTCCAATATTAAAAACCCAATAACATATAATCCTTTTATGTATTTTAAGGAAGTTAAAAAAGGAAATCAAGCATATATTTAAAATTTTTTATATTAATGTTTTATTTTATCATTTATCTTCTTTGTTGTTATTTTTGTTATTGCTTAATTCTATTTCAATTAGCAAGTATAGTCATTTCTTTTGACCATATAGCTTTTCCACCTGTCACTGCCTCCTCCATGGTATTGACAAATATATTACATTTCAACATGATGTATGCCCAAGAATAGTCTATATACTTATTGTTTTATAAAATTTCTTTTATTATCAGTTAAGGAGAAAATGTGCATTCATACTGTATTTTATAGTTACAAAATTACTTTTACCAGTCCTTTTTTTTTTTAATTAGTGTTTAAGTGTAGAGTTACTTGCTTTTATCCTGAAAAATCTTTTTCACTTTTTCGTATAAGCCATGTGTCCTGCAAAAAAAAAAAAACAAAAACAAAAACAAAAACAAAAATCTCAGTTTTTGTTTACCTAAGAATGTTTTTATTTTACCTTCATTTTGAAAAATACTTTTCTATAGAACAAGCAATCCTAAAATTCATATGGAACCACAAAAGTCCCCGAATAGCCAAAGTAATTTTGAAGAAGAAGACCAAAGCAGAAGGCATCACAATCCCAGACTTTAGCCTCTACTACAAAGCTGTAATCATCAAGACAGCATGGTATTGGCACAAAAACATACACATAGACCAATGGAATAGAATAGAAACCCCAGAACTAGACCCACAAACGTATGGCCAACTCATCTTTGACAAAGCAGGAAAGAACATCCAATGGAAAAAAGACAGTCTCTTTATCAAATGGTGCTGGGAGAACTGGACAGCAACATGCAGAAGGTTGAAACTAGACCATTTTCTCACACCATTGACAAAAATAAACTCAAAATGGATAAACGACCTGAATGTGAGACAGGAAACCATCAAAACCCTAGAGGAGAAAGCAGGAAAAGACCTCTCTGACCTCAGCCATAGCAATCTCTTACACGACACATCCCCAAAGGCAAGGGAATTAAAAGCAAAAATGAATTACTGGGACCTTATGAAGATAAAAAGCTTCTGCACAGCAAAGGAAACAACCAACAAAACTAAAAGGCAACCAACGGAATGGGAAAAGATATTTGCAAATGACATATCGGGCAAAGGGCTAGTATCCAAAATCTATAAAAAGCTCACCAAACTCCACACCTGAAAAACAAATAACCCAGTGAAGAAATGGGCAGAAAACATGAATAGACACTTCTCTAAAGAAGACATCCGGATGGCCAACAGGCACATGAAAAGATGTTCAACATCGCTCCTTATCAGGGAAACACAAATCAAAACCACACTCAGATATCACCTCACGGCAGTCAGAGTGGCCAAAATGAACAAATCAGGAGACTATAGATGCTGGAGAGGATGTGGAGAAACGGGAACCCTCTTGCACTGTTGGTGGGAATGCAAATTGGTGCAGCCGCTCTGGAAAGCAGTGTGGAGGTTCCTCAGAAAATTAAAAATAGACCTACCCTATGACCCAGCAATAGCACTGCTAGGAATTTACCCAAGGGATACAGGAATACTGATGCATAGGGACACTTGTACCCCAATGTTTATAGCAGCACTCTCAACAATAGTCAAATTATGGAAAGAGCCTAAATGTCCATCAACTGATGAATGGATAAAGAAATTATGGTTTATATTCACAATGGAATACTACGTGGCAATGAGAAAGAATGAAATATGGCCTTTTGTAGCAACGTGGATGGAACTGGAGAGTGATGCTAAGTGAAATAAGCCATACAGAGAAAGATAGATACCATATGGTTTCACTCTTATGTGGATCCTGAGAAACTTAAGAGAAACCCATGGGGGAGGGGAAGGAAAAAAAAACAAGAGGTTAGAGTGGGAGAGAGCCAAAGCATAAGAGACTGTTAAAAACTGAGAACAAACTGAGGGTTGATGGGGGGTGGGAGGAGGGGGGTGGGTGATGGGTATTGAGGAGGGCACATTTTGGGATGAGCACTGGGTGTTGTATGGAAACCAATTTGACAATAAATTTCATATATTGAAAAAAAAAGAAAAAAATACTTTTTAGATATTGAGTTGTTGGTCATTTTTTTTCCACCACTTTGAATATGTAGTACCATAATTTCTGATGAGACATCAGCAAATTAACCTTATTGGCATTAACTTGTAAATTATAGGCCATTTTTCTCTTGTTGTTTTCAAGGTTTTTTCCTCTTTTCTTTTGAATTTATCTATGATTTAGCTTATAACTTCAATAAATTGATCACTGTTATTCCAATTACCATTCACAACAATTTTCAACATATTTTAAATTTTCACTGTTTTTGAGAGTACCCTTATGCCCTAAGTTCTCTATACTCTATTACAAATGTTAGTTCCTTCAGGGAGGAATTTAAAGCTCTATTGTATACTTCTCTCTTTGGAAAAAAAATATAAGTAAGACCTCTGAGACTGATGTGGAGATAATGGTACAATTCTTTATGACGCCATTACTTTAGGAATTGAACACTCACCTGATAGTGGGGAAAGCAGTGTTCAATCTCCTCAGTTTGCCTTCTTCATCGTGGAACCCCTGCTCCATAAGCTACGACAAGAAAAATTGAAACCCATGTATTTTCAGAAGTGCCTCCTTCTTGTAACTGGACATCAGGTGGAAGAAAAAATAAAGAAAAGGGAGTCCATACTCATATATTTTTTTCATGGAGGCAGGATGAGAACTGTTGACTCTGTGATCATCTCAGGAAGATATCTCTCTGACTAGGATCTTGACAAAGGAGTTGCATGTTCTTTGTTGTACCTGTGGAGAACAGAGTTTTTGTCTCACTTAACTGGAAGAAGTAAAGGAAAGGACACATCTTGGTTAAATGCCACAAATTCTCACAAATCTTACTAAGTTTTAGAAGGCTTCATTAAAATATACCTTTACTGACTGTATTCTTTCAAGCTATTTTGGGAGACTATAATTATTTTGTTATTTTTCATAATTTTGACCAGATTCAGTGGGGAGCAGGTCTGTGGATATCCTCATGCTGACATTCTGTAAGTGGAAATGCCACTGGTTTCATCTTACATAAAGGTAGTGCAATATCTATCCATTTATCATTGATTTGCACTTAGGCTATTCCCATAATTTGGTTATTGCAGATAGTGGTGCTATAAACATTGGGGTGCATGTATTTATTTGAATTACTATTTTTATATCATATGTGTAAATGCCTAGTAGTGCAATTGCTGGATCATAGGGTGGTTCTTTATTTAACTTTCTGAGGAACTTCCATACTGTTTTCTGCAGTGACTGCACAAGTTTGCATTCCCACTAACAGTGCAAGAGGGTTACTCTTCTTTTCCCATACTTGCCCAACCCTGTTGTTTCTTGTATTGTTGATATTAGCCATTTTGACATTTGTGAGGTGATATCTCTGTATTTTTTACTTGTATTTCCCTGGTGATGTGATGTTGAGCATCTTTTTATGTGTCTGTTGTCCACATGGATGTCTTCTTTGGAAAAAATGTCTATTCACGTATTCTGCCCATCTTTTAATTGGACAATTCATTTCTTGGTGTTGAGTTTTATAAACTCTTTATATACTTTTGATACTAAACTTTTATCAGATAAGTCATTTGCAAATATATTCTAAAATTACACAGGTTGCCTTTTAGTTTTGTTGAGTTTTCCCTTCACTCTCTTCAAAATTTTCTTAATTTTCTGTTTTTAATACATTTTGAATATACTTGTGTGTATAGTGAAGCAAAGTGGTCCAGTTTCACTCCTATGCCCATTCTGTCCAGTTTTCTCAATGCCATTTGTTGAAGAGACCATCTTCCCCCCCCCCCCGGGGATATTCTTTCCTCCTTTTTTGAAGATTAATTGATCACATAGTTGTGGGTTCATTTATGGGCTTTCTATTCTGTTCTTTTTTTTTTCTGTCTGCATATTTTTGTGCCATACTATTCTGAATGCTACAGTTTTTGTTTTTATGTTTTTTTAATGTTTATTAATTTTTTTTAGCGAGAGAGAGGACAGAAGAGGGGCAGAAAGAGATGGAGACAGAATCCAAATCAAGTTCCATGCTCTCAGTGCAGAGTCTGACAGGGGGTTCAAAACTACAGACCATGAGGTCAAGACCTGAGCTGAAGTCAGACACTCAACTGACTGAACCAGCCAGGTGCCCCACTAAAGTTTGGTGTTTTGTTTTGTTTTGTTTTGTTTTTTTTATATATATATAACATGAAGTCTGGAATTGTGATGCCTTCAGCTTTGCTTTTCTTTTTCAAGATTGTTTAGACTATTCAGGGTCTTTTGTGATTCTGCACAAATTTTAGGATTGTTTGTTCTAGGCCTGTGAAAAGTGTCATTATTTTTAAGTTTTTCTAATGTTTTATTTATTTTTGAGACAGAGAGAGACAGAGCGTGAGCAGGCACAGGGCAGAGAGAGAGCGGGACACAGAATCCAAAGCAGGCTCCAGGGTCTGAGCTGTCAGCACAGAGCCCAACGTGGGGCTTGAACTCACAAACCACAAGATCATGACCTGAGCCAAAGTCGGACGTTCAACTGACTGAGCCACCCAGGTGCCCCAAAGTGTTGGTATTTTGATAGAGATTTCATTCAATGTGTAAGTTGCTTTGGGTAGTACAGGCATTTTCACAATAGTTTTTGTTCCAATCCATGAGCTTCTTTATGCGTCCTCTTCAATTTCTTTTATCACTGCTTTATAATTTTCGGATTAGTTCTTTTACTTATTTGGTTAGGTTTGTTCCTAGATATATTATGTGTGCAATTGTAAATGGGATTGATTCCTTAATTTCCCTTTCTCCTGTTTCATTATGGATATATAGAAATACAATAGATTTATTTCTATTGAGTTTTTATCTGGGAAATTTACTGAATTCATGTATCAGTTCTAAGCAATGTTTTGTGAAGTTTTTCTGGTTCTCTCTATAGAGCATCATGTCATCTGCAAGTAGTGACAGTTTGATTCCTTTCTTGCTTATTTGGATGCCTCTTATTTCTTTTTGTTGTCTGATTGTTGTGGCTAGTACGTTAAGTAATAAGTTAAATAAGAGTGGTGACAGCAGACATCCCTATCCACCTGAACATAGAGGTAAATTTTTCAGTTTTTCCCCATAGAAAATGATATTAGTTGTTGGTTTTATGTATATGGCTTTTATTATTTTAAGCTATGTACTCTCTTGCCCTACTTTATTGAGGGTTTTTATGATGGATGGATTATGAACAAAGTCAAATGCCTTTTCTGCACATATTGAAAGAATAATATGGTTCTTATCCTTTCTTTTATTAATGTGTTGATTCATGTTGATTGATTTGGGAACATTGAACCACTCTTCAAGCCCAAGAATAAATCCCACTTGAGCTTGGTGAATGATTCTTTTACTGTACTGTTGAATTTCCTCTACTTTTATTTTATTGATAATTTTTGCATCCAATTTCATCAGTGATATTGGACCACATTTCTCTTTTTTATTGTGGTCTTTATCTGACTTGGGTATTAAGATAATGCTGACCTCATAGGATGAATTTGGAAGTTTTCTTTCCTTGTCTATTTTTTGGAATAGTTTGAGATGCATAGGTGTTAACTCTTTTTTAAATGTTTGGTAGAATTCACCTCTGAAGCCATCTGGTCCTGAAATTTCGTTTGTTGGAGGATTTTTTATTAATGATTCAATTTTTTTTTAATTTTTTTAACGTTTATTTATTTTTGAGACAGAGAGAGACAGAGCATGAACAGGGGAGGGCCAGAGAGAGAGGGAGACACAGAATCTGAAGCAGGCTCCAGGCTCTGAGCTGTCAGCACAGAGCCCGACGCGGGGCTCGAACTCACAGACCGGGAGATCATGACCTGAGCCGAAGTCGGACGCTTAACCGACTGAGCCACCCAGGGGCCCCCAATGATTCAATTTCTTGATCCGTTCAAGTTTTTTTATCACTTCCTGTTTCAGTTTTGATAGTTTATATGTTTCTAAGAATTTGTGCATTTCTTCCAAGTTGTCTAATTTGTTGGCCTATAGGTTTTGGTAGTATTCTCTTATAATTGTTAGTATTTCTGATTTTTTTTTTCCACCTCTCTTCTCTCCATTGTGATGGTATTTATTTGGGTGCTTCCTCTTTTCTTTTTAATAAATCTTGCCATAGGGTTATTAAATTTATTAATTTTACAAAGAACCAGTTTCTGGTTATCTTGGTTGGTTCTATATTTTTGTTTGTTTGTTTATTTTGTTTTGTTTTGTTTTGCTTTTGTTTGTTTGTTTTAATTTCTACATCATTTAGTTCTGGCATAATCTTTATTATTTCCCTCCTTCTGCTGATTTTATGCTCCATTTGTTCTTCTTTTCTAACTCCTTTAGGTGTTAGGTTAGGTTGTTTATTTGAGATTTTTCTTGCTTCTTAAGGTGAGCTTCCATTCCTATATAATTCCGTTTTAAGACCACTTTTGCTGAATCCTGAAGGTTTTGTACCATTGCGCTTTCATTTTTGTTTCCAAGTATATATATATTTTTTTATTTCTTCTTTTATTTCCTGGATCATACATTCTTTGTTTAGTAGTATGGTGTTTAATCTCCTTGTTTTGTGGTCTTTCCAAAATTTTTTCTTTCTTGACTTTAATTTTCATAGGTTTTTCTGCTCAGAAAAGATGCATCCTATCAATCTTTTCATATTTGTTGAGGCCTAATATTTATGTCACATGTGATCTATTTGGAGCAGCTTAAAAGAATGTGCAGCTTAAAAGAATACATATTCTGGGGTGGGCCAAGATGGTGGAGTAGCATAGAAATTATGTTTCTTTAATCCCTGAAATGCAGCTAGATTAGGGCCAAACCATTTTTCACACCTAGGAAAATGATCTGAGGATTAACACATCAATCTGCGTAACCTGAGGGACAGAACTTGGCAGGTGTGCGGTTCAGAGAGGTGAACTAGTGTATACAGAAACTGCATAAGGGAGGGAGTTATTTTTGCAGAGATGACAGAAAAAAGGGGGAGAGTGTGGCACATCAGGAGAGTATAGGTAAAGCACTTCTCCTGAAAGCTGGAGAGAATGAGAAAGAGTGGAAATACAAGGGATTGAACAAAAAATCTGTCCCCCAGAGCCATTGATGGAGAGAAAGGAGAAGGTTTCAATACCCATTAGGACTCTATACACAGGGGAGCACAGAGTCAGAAATTCTGGAGCTCAATACCTGGCAGCTCTCTGGTAGGGAGGAAGGTAGAATCCATAGGAGCAGGCAGAGAGGTCTGAGGGGTCTGGGGGTCACATGGGGAGAAGCAGTTCTCCTGCTTGGAGGGTATTCAATAGAGGTCATACAGACTTCTCAAAGGTCCCAGCAGACCTCAGAGAATAGCTCCATTTTCTGGCATTGGAACAAAGTCACCAGAGTTCAGTGGAACCTGGCACTGTGTGTTGTGATTTGCCATGATCTCTGAACTTTTGCCACTATGCAATTGCACAAACTTTTTCTGCAACAAGCCAGCAACCAGCAACAATCTCTGAGAACCTCTGCCATAGCAGTGTCACATGGACATTCTCTGGGGAAAGTCAGCACCTGGCTACTGCTCCATGAGACCCTCCCCTAGAGATTTGAAGTGGATCCAAGCTTCAGGGTTTTCATAAGTGAGGGGTTTGGAAACACAGCCTCATCTGATATAAAATTTGGGAGGGAAGTGCCTCCTGGCAGTCTGATGGCTTGGACACAGTCAATGTAGGAGAAGGGAGTGGAAGGAAGCCTGACACAAAGGAGGAGTGCTTGATTATGGGTTGGTGAGAGCACAGAGTTCTTGTGCCAGAAACTAGGAAGCTGAGTGTTGCCATTTTTACATTTTCCCCACATGTGCAATATATGCATGCACATACACCAATCCACTCCATTAAGCTAAGCAGAGCTATCAAGTGGATAACAGGGCTGTTATACCAAGCCCTGCCCAGTTAACTACACCCTCCAACCACATGCCCTAGAGGATCACCGCAAGCCTTTCTACCTGTTTTGTGTATGGACTATAAAGTGCTTCATAGTTTGAGTTCTAGGGGAAACTGGTTATAACTTCATTCGCTTTTCATTCTGTTTTCTGGTTCATCTATTTGTTTGTTTTTTATTTGTTTTTGTTTAAATTCCTTTCTTTTTTCTTTTCTCCTTTCCCTTCTTGTCATGGATACAGAAAGAGAAAATTTTATTTTTATTTTCCGTGTTATTTTTTTCTTCTATTTACAATGTTATGTTTTGAAACACTTTAGTGTACTTCACTTTCTTCATTTTATTTTATTCTATTTTGTTGTAAATGTATTTTTTTAATTCTTAATTTTTTCTTCATTTTCTTTTTCTTTTCTTTCCCTTTTTTCTCTATTCTGTCAAGCTTCTTTCAACAACTAGATAAAGGCACATCTAGGATCTAGTTTCCCTTATTTGATATTTTGTGTTGTTTTTAATTTTTCAAATTTTATTATTTTAAAAAATTACTATACTTTTTCTTTGTCCAAAATGACAAAACAAAGCAATTCACTCCACAAGAAAGAACAGGAATGAATGACAGCCACAGTCTTATCCAACACAGATATAGGCAAGATGTCTGAAACAGAATTTAGAATCATGATAATGGAAATACTGGCTGGAATTGTAAAAAGTATAGACTCCTTTTCTGTGGAAATAAAAGAAGTAAAATCTAGTCAGGACAAAATTAAAAATGTTATAACTGAGATGCAATCTCGAATAGATACCACAATGGCAAGCCTGGGTGATGCAGAACAGCAAATCAGCGATATAGAACACAAAATTTTGGAAAATAATGAAGCAGAAAAAGAGGGAAACTAAGCCAAAAGAGCACCATGCAAGAATTAAAGAATACAGTGAACATTGAAAAGGAATAGCATCCAAATCATAGAAGTCCCAGAAGATGAAGAGAGAGAAAAAAGGGGTAGAAAGTTTATCGTAGCAAATTATAGTGGAAAGCTTTCTTAATCTGAGTAAAGACACAGACATCAAAATCCAAGAATCACAGAGAACTCCCATTAGATTCAACAAAACCAACCATCACCAAGGCATATAATAATCAAATTCACACACACAAAAAAAACACAGACAAGGAAAGAATTATTAAAGCAACAAGGGGAAAAAAGTCCTTATCCTATAAGGGAGGAGAGATCAGGTTTGCAGCAGAACTATCCACAGAAATGTGGCAGGCCAGAAAAGAGTGGCGGGATACATTTACAGTGCTGAATTGGAAAAATATGCATCCAAGTATCCTTTATCCAGCAAGGTTGTCATTCAAAATAAAAGGAGAGATAAGAGTTTACCAGACAAAAAAAAAAAAAAAAACCTAAAAGGAGTTTGTGACCACTAAACCAGCCCTTCAAGAAAGATTAAAGGAAACTTTCTGAGGGGATAAAACATGAAATGAAACAGAAAATAACAAAAATAACAAAGACTAGAAAGGACCAGAGAACACCACCAGAAACTCCAAATCTACATTCAACACACTGGTAATAAATTCATACACTTCAGTACTCACTCAAATGTCAATTGAGTAAATGCTCCAATCAAAAGACATAGGATACTGAATGGAAAAGAAGCCAAGATCCATCTCTATGGTGTTAATAAAAGACCTATCTGAGACCTAAAGTCACCTTCAGATTGAAAGTAAGGGAATGGAGAATCATCTACCATGCTAATAGTCACCAAAAGAAAGCCAGAGAAGCCAATCTTACAGCAGACAATCTAAACTTTAAAATAAAGACTGTATCAAGAGATGAAGAAGGGCATTATATCGTAATTAAGGGGTCTATCCACAAAGACCCAACAATTGTAAACATTTATGCTCCAAATGTGAAGGAACCCAAATATATAAATCAATTTATCACAAACATAAAAAAAACCCTCATTTTACTCATACCATAATAGTAGGTGACGTCAACACCCCAGTTACAGCAATGGGAAGATCATCTAACCAGAAAGCCAACAAGGAAACAGTGACTTTTCATGACACACTAGACCAGATGGACTCAACAAACATACTCAGAAAATTTCATCCGAAAGCAACAGAATACACATTCTTCTTGAGTGCATATGAAGCATTCTCTATATTAGATAACACACTGGGACACAAATCATCCCTCAACAAGTACAAAAAGATTGATATCATACCATGCATATTTTCAGACCACAATGCTATGACACTAAAAGTCAACCACAATAAAAAAAAGTTTACAAAGACCACAAATGCTTGAAGATTAAATAGCATCCTACTAAAGAATGAATGGGTTAACCAATAATTTAAAAAGTGAATTAAAAACCACATGGAAGCCAATGAAAATGATAAGACAACAGCCCAAAACTACTGCAATGCACCAAAGCCTTCATAAGAGGGAAGTATATAGCAATCCAGGCCTTCCTAAAGAAGGAAGAAAGGTCTCAGATACAAAACCTAACTTTACACCTTAATTAACTGGAAAAAGAACAGAAAATAAAACCCCAAATCAGGCGAAGATGGGAAACAATAAAGTAGAAATCAATGATATGGAAAACAACCACAACAACAGCAACAACAACAAAACAGTAGAATAGATCAATGAAATCAGGAGCTGGTTCTTTAAAGTAATAACAAAATTGACAGACCCCTAGCAAAACAGATAAAAAAACAAAAAAAAAAAAAAAAAAAAAAGGAAGGACTCAAATAAATAAAAACAAGAATGAAAGAGGAGAGATAACAACCAACACTGTAGAAATACAAACAATAATAAAATAATATTAAGAGAAATTATATGCCAAAAAAATTGGGCAATCTGGAAGAATTGGACAAATTCCTAGCAAAATATAAACTACCAAACCTGAAAAAGGATAAATAAAAAAATGTGAACAGACCCAGAACCAGTAATGAAACTGAATTAATAATCAAAAATCTCCCAAATAACGGGAGTCCAGGACTGGATGGCTTTTCTGGAGAATTCTACCAAACATTTAAAGAAGAGTTAACACCTATTCTTTTGAAGTTGTTCCAAAAAAAAAAAAATGGAAAGAAAACATCCAAACTCATTCTACAAGGCCAGCATTATCTTGATTCCCAAAGCAGACAAAGACCCTAATAAAAAAGAAGCACAGACCAATTTCCCTGATGAACATGGATGCAAAAACTCTCAATAAGATACTAGCCAACTAGATACAACAGTACATTAAGTGTATTATTCACCATGATCAAGTGGAATTTATACATGGCATGCAGGGCTTGTTCAATATCCTCAAATAAATCAATGTGATACATGACAGTAATAAAAGAAAGAATAAGAACCATATGACCCTCCCAATAGATGGAGAAAAAGCATTTGGTAAAATACAGAATCCTTTCTTAATAAAAACTGTCAAGAAAGTAGGTATAGAAGGATGATGCTTCAAGATCATAAAGGCCATATACAAAAGACCCACAGCTAATACCATCCTCAATAGGAAAAACTGAGACCTTTCAACCTAAGGTCAGTAGCATGATCAAGATATCCAGTCTCACCACTATTATTCAACATAGGATTGGAAGTCCTGGACTCAGCAATCAGACAACACAAAGAAATAAAATGCATCCAAATCAGCAAGAAGGAAGTCAAACATTCATTCTTCCCAGACAACGTGATACTCTACATGGAAAACCCAAGAGATTCTATGAAAAAACTACTATGAAAAGAACTTCTATGAAAAGAACTACTCCACGAATTCAGCAAATTCACAGGTTATAAAATTAATGCACAAAAATTGGTTTCAATTTAAACACTAATAATGAAGCAGCAGAAAGAGAAATCAAGAAATCGATCCCATTTACAATTGCACCAAAACCCATAAAATATCTAGGAATAAACCTAACAAAAGTGAAAAAAATCAATGCACTGAAAAAAATTAAAGACACACAAAAAAAGGAAAAAAAAAACATTCCATGCTCAGGGATTAGAAGAACAAGTATTGTTAAAATGTAAATACTACCCAAAGCAATGTGCACATTCAATGCAATTCCTATGAAGTAACACCTGCATTCTTCAAAGAGCTAGAACAAACAATCCTAAAATTTTTATGGAACTGGAAATGACCCCGAGTAGCTAAAGAAATCCTGAAAAAAAAAAAAAAAAAAAAAAACAAATCTGGAGTCATCACAATCCCGGACTTCAAGATTATTATTAAGGTGTAGTAATTAAGAAAGTATGGTACTGGCACAAAAACAGATACATATATCAATGGAACAGAATAGACAGAACCCAGAAAAGGACTCACAAACATACTGCTAACTGATCTTTTACAAAGCAGGAAACACTATCCAATGGAATGAAGAAAGTCTCTTCAGCACATGGTGTTGGGAAAACTGGACAGCGATATGCAGAAGAATAAACTAAGACAATTTTATTTCTTTTTTTAATGTTTATTTATTTTTTACAGAGAGAGAGAGAAAGAGAGAGAGAGAGAGAGAGAGAGAGAGAGAGAGAGAGAATGAGCAGGGGAGGGGCAGAGAGAGAGGGAGACACAGAATCTGAAGCAGGCTCCAGGCTCTGAGCTGTCAGCACAGAGCCCAATGCAGGGCTCGAACTCACAAACTGTGAGATAATGACCTGAGCCGAAGTCGGACACTCAACTAACTGAGCCACCCAGTCACCCCCCAAGACCATTTTCTTACACCATTCACAAAAATTAACTCAAAATGTATCAAAGACCTAAAGGTAAGAGAGAAAGCCGAAAATCCTAGAGGACAAAGCCTGCAAAAACATCGGCTGCATCAACTTCTTACTCAATATGTCTCTGGACGAAAGGAAAACAAAAGCAAACATGAACTATTGGGACCTCATCAAGAAAATAATAATAATAAAGCTTCTTCATGGTGAAGGTAACAATCACCAAAACTAAAAGGCAATCCACAGAATTGGAGAAGATATTTGCAAATGGCATATCAGATAAAGGGTTAGTATCCAAAATCTATAAAAAAACTTATCAAACTCAACACCCCCCTCCCCCCAAAAAAACACAAAAATTACCCATTAAAGAAATGGGCAAAAGACATGAATAGACATTTCCCTAAGAAAACATCCAGATGGCTAATGGACACTTGAAAAAAAATGCTCAACATCAGGGAAATATAAATCAAACCCACAATGAGATATTACCTCAGAACTGTCAAAATGGCTAAAATGAACACCTCCAGCAACAACAAATGCTAGCGAGGATGGAGAGAAAGAGGAATCTTTTTGCACTGCTGGTGGGAATGCTAACTGGTGCAATCACTTTGGAAAACAGTATAGAGGTTCCTTAAAAAGTTAAAAGTAGAACTACCCTATGACCCAGCAATTGCACTAGGTATTTATCCAAAGGATACAGGTGTGCTGTTTAGAAGGGGCACACACACCCCAATGGTTATAGCAGTACTATTGACAATAGCCACATTATGGAAAGAGCTCAAATATCCATGGACGGATAAATGGATAAAGAAGATGTGGTGTATATATACAATGCAATATTACTTGGCAATCAAAAAGAATGAAATCTTGTCATTTACAACAATGTGGATGGAACCAGGGGGTATTATGCTAAGCAAAATTAGTCAGAGAAAGACAAGTATGTTATTTCACTCGTATGTGGAATTTAAGATACAAAGCAATGATTATAAGGGAAGAGTAGCATAAATAATATGAAAACAGGGAGCGTTACTAAATAAAAAAAAACTCTTAAATACAGAGAACATATTGAAGGTTGCTAAAGGGTTGTTGGTGGAGGGATGGGCTAAATGGGCAAGGGGTACTAAGGAGGACAGTTGTTGGGCTGAGCACTGGCTGCTATATGTAGGGCATGTATCACTGGATTCTACTTCTGAAATCATTATTAATTTATATGCTAACACACTTAGAGATACATTTAAAAGTAAGTAAATAAATAAATGAATAAATAAATAGATTGCATATTCTGCTGTATTAGTGTGGAATATTCTAAATATATCTATTAAGTCTATCTGGTCATATGTGTCATTTAAAATCAGTGTTCCCTTGGTGATTCTCTGTTTATATGATCTTTCCATTGATGTAGGTGGGGCATTAAAGTCCCCTACTATTATTGTATCATTTATTAATTATTTAATTTAAGTATATTATTATTTGTTTTATATATTTGGGTGCTATCATGTTGGGGAGATAAATATTTACAATTGTTAGATCTTCTTGTTGGATAGTCTCCTTTATTATAATATAGTAACTTTTCTCATTTTTTGTTAAAATCTTTGTTTTAACGTTTAGTTTTTCTGATATAAATATTACTACTCTGGCTTATTTTGACATAGTTTTTTATGGTAAGCATTTCTCCATCCCCTTACTTTAAATCTTCATGTATTGTTAATTCCAAAATGAGTCTCTTGTAGGCAGCATATAGATTTTTTTAATCCATTCTGACACATTATGTCTCATGATTACAGCATTTATTCCATTGCATTCAGAGTATTTATTGATATATATGTATTTAGTGCAATTTTATTACTTTTTTTGTTGTTTCTGGAAATTTTATCTCTTCCTTTCTTGTCTTTGTCACTTTGGGGCTTTCCTTTCATTCAAAGAATACCCTTTATTATTACCTACAGGGTAGTTTTAGTAGTCACAAATTCCTTTAGTTTTCATTTGTCTGGGAAACTCTAACTCTTTTTCTATTCTGAAAGGTAGAATTATTGGATAGATTATCCTTGGTTGAAGATATACATATTTTTTTCATTCAACCTGTTAAATATATCATGCCAATCCCTTCTGGGTTTCTAGGCTTCTTTTGAGAAATATGCCACTACCCATGTGGGCCTTAACTTGTAAGTTAAGGACTACATTTGTTTTGTTGTTTTTAAGATTTTTTTTCTTTATTGCTACATTTTGCAAATTTAATTCCAATGTATCTTATTGTTAGCATGTTTTTGTTGATTTTGTTGATATTTTCTCTGCCTCCTTGATTTGTATGTCTGTTTCTTTCCCCAGATTAGAGAAGTTTTCAACAGTTATTTTCTAAAAAAAAAAATCTGCCTCATTTTCTTTCTCTTCTAAGACTCCTATAATGTTAGTGTTATTTCTTTTGATTGAGTCACTAAGTTCCCTAAGTGTATTGCGTTCCATAATAATTCTTTTTCTCTTTTGTTTGCTTCATTGTTTCCATTATTTTTTCTTCTATATCACTAATTCCTTTCTCTGCTTCTTCCAGCCAACTGTTCATTTCATCAAGCATGTTTCCAATGTCAGTTAGTGCATTCTCTATCTCTGAGATATTCTTTTTTAAATGTTTATCTCTGTGGTTAGGGTCTCCCTGATGTTTTCAACTCTTTTCTCAAGCCCAGTGAGTATCCTTATCATTGTTTCTTTAAATTCTCAATCAGGCATATTATTTATATCTGGTTCACTTAGATATTCAGTCGTGGTCTTGTTGTTTCATTTGAAATGAATTCCTTTATCTTGGCATTTTGTCTAAGTCTCTGTGTTCTTCTATGTGTTAGAAAAGTCAGTTATGTTTTATGCTCCTGAGAATAATGGCTTTATCAAGAAGAGATCATGTAGCGACTAGGGTCTGGCACATAAGGATTCTCTCTGGGTGCTCCCTGTGCTCTGATCTTGTTTTTGCTTGTGTTATCCTTCAGGTCATTTGTTTGTAGAGGTTCTCCTTGCCTGCAGTGGGTAATTTTTGGACCTTTGAATATAGTGAGTTTTCAATGATGTGCTCTGTTCTGCTTTTTATTATTTTTAATTTTTAATGTTTATTTATTTTTGAGAGAGAAAAAGACAGAACGCGAGTGGTGGAGGAACACAGAGAGAGGGAGACACAGAATCCGAAGTAGGCTCCAGGCTCTGAGCTGTCAGCACAGAGCCCAGGGCAGGGCTCAAACTCATGAACCACCAGATCACGACCTGAGCCAAAGTTGGACACTTAACTGACAAGGTCACCTAAGTGCCCCTGGTCTGCTTTTTAAATTAGACCTGGTAATGAACCCCTGCAGAACACAGGTTGGCATATGTACTGTGGGAAGGGGTGTCTGCAGGTCTTCTGGGTAAGGTGCCTACTTTGCTGGTGCCAAAACAAGCTTGACTGGGAAGGGTAGTCCAGCCAGAGCTCATGAGTGTAAGACTTGGTGTAAACAAATTAGGCATTTTCCTTGTGTGCTGCACTGCTTCTTATAATTGGCTCTGTGTTCATGCTTAGGAGTGGTGGAAGGAAATGACTCCAGCCAGCTCCTTTTCCCTGGAGATACATCCCCAGTGCATTCTTTCTCTCAGGAAAGCCCTCTGAGAAGAGGAAGTAATCTCCCTTCTATGTATCTCAGTTGGTTTTCAGATATTTATTTCTTCTCTGTCTGCCGCCAGATTTTTTGTCTTCATTCTCTCCAGGATCAGTTCAATATCTTAGGACCAAGGACCTTCAAAACTCCCAGCTTTAAGCCCTCTTGGTTCCACAAACTTCTGAAAATTAGCCCCTCTCTTTTCCCAGTCAAAGGCTTTGGGGAAGCATTCTCCTTATGTGTTCACCTGTGTACTCCACTTTCTCTTCTTATCTGCCACCACAGCACCTTCCCCACTTGAAGCTCTATTCCTACATTCTCTTCTCTGCCACCACAGTACCTTCTTATCTGCAGCAACGATGTTCCATTTCTCCAGTAAACGACGTCTCCACACATCCTACCCTCCCTTTAGTTGCAGAATTTTTTTCTGTTTTCAGATTGATTTTGGCTATATTTAGGAGGATTTGATATTTTTCTATTTGTGTTCCTGGGGTGAGAGGAGCCCATGTTCATCCTACTCTGCAACCATCTTCTACCCCCATATCTTGATAATTTTAAATCCTCCTATCGTGAACATGATCTATCAGTCCATTTGTTTAGTTTTTTTTTTCTTTTGAATCTTTCATCAGATAGTTCTAGTTTCCTCCTAATATATTTTGTTAAATTTATGCCTCAGTATTTTGTTTTTAGTGTTGCTAATGGTAATGTGTTTAATATTAAGTTACAAATGTTCAGTGATAGTATACAGGAAAATAATGTTAATCTTCAATCATGTAACTTTGTTGTAATCACTTATTTTTTCCAGGAGATTTTTTGGTTGATTCTTTTATATATTTTTTTCTTTTTTAATTAAAAAAAAGTTTTCATTTTATTTTTCAGAGAAAGAGACAGAGCTAGCGCAGGGAAGGGGCAGAGACAGAGGGAGACACAGAATCCAAAGCAGGCTACAGGCTCTGAGCTGTCAGCACAGAGGATGATGAAATCGTGACCTGAGCTGAAGTCTGACATTTAACAAAGTTAGTCACCCAGGAGCCCAGATTCTTTGATATTTTCTACAAATATGTCTTCATGAACAAATGGAGATTTACACTTTTTCCCCCTAATCTGTATTTTTATTTTATTTCCTACTCCTATACTATTTCATTAGCTAGGACTACCAGTACAATGTTGAGTGAGAGTAGTGAGAGGGAATATCCTTGTACCTGATCTTGGTGGAAATAACTTTAATTTCTCACCAATTAGTATGTTATTCCATGTATTTTGTAGCTTTTTTTTCTATCAAATCAAGATAATCTGTATTCCTATTTAGCTGTGAGATTTTATCATGAATAGGTGTTTAGTTTTATCAATTCTTTTACACACACACACACACATATATATACATACATATATATATATATATATGATCGTGTTATTTGTATTTTAGTTTGTTGATGTGATGAATTATATTAATTTACTTTTAAATGTTGAACCAGACTTGCAGGCCTAAAATAAACCCCACTAAGTCGTGGTGTATAATTAAGTGTATACATTGTTGAATTTAATTTGATATTTCATTAATAAAATATATTCATGAGAGATATTGGCCTGTAGTTTACTTTTCTTGTAATTTTTTTGTCTGGTTTTAACATTAGGCTAATGCTAAATTTATAGGATGAGTTATGAAGTCCTCTGTCTCAACAGGTAGGAGGTGACTAAAACTATTAGCATAATTTCTTTCTTAAATTTTTGGCAGCATTCATCATTAAGCCCATTTGGTCTAGCTTTCTA
The DNA here is from genome assembly GCF_023721935.1 of Panthera uncia. NCBI lineage: Eukaryota > Metazoa > Chordata > Mammalia > Carnivora > Felidae > Panthera > Panthera uncia. The sequence continues at coordinate 418,716 of NW_026057577.1, read as the reverse complement.
TTTTAGAAATTTTTAATAATTAATTCAAGGAGTTCGCGAGACGATGGCGGCGTAGGAGGACGCTGGGCTCACCGCGGGTCCTGCTGATCACTTAGATTCCACCTACACCTGCCTAAATAACCCAGAAAACCGCCAGAGGATTAGCAGAACGGAGTCTCCAGAGCCAAGCACAGATGAGAGGCCCACGGAAGCGGGTAGGAAGGGCGGCGAGGTGGTGCACCTCCACGGGCTGGCGGGAGGGAGCCAGGACGGAGGGGCAGCCTGCGGGCCAAGCAGAACCCCCAAGTCTGACTTGCAAAAGTGGAGGGGCCAGATGGAGTGTGTTCCCACAGCAAGCGTGACTTAGCATCTGAGAGGTCATAAGTTAACAGCTCTGCTCGGAAAGCTGGAAGGCTGGAGGACAAAGGGAGGGAGAGTTGCTGAGCCGCGGGAAGACAGAGCTCAGCTTGGCGGGGAACAAAGGCGCTTGCCAGCGCCATCTCCCTCGCCTATCCCCCAGCCAAAATCCCAAAGGGAGCCAGTTCCTGCCAGGGAACTTGCTCACTCTGTGCAAACACCCAACACTGTACTTCTGCAGAGCCACACTTCCCAACATCAGGTGTGACTCCCTCCCGCTGCCACAGGGCCCCTCCCGAAGTGAATCAAGGAAGGCGAAGTGAGATAAGCCTGTCCCTCCTGCCCCCGTGCACCTTGCCTACCTCACCCCAGCTAATAAGCCAGATCCCCAACACCAAAACCCTGGCAGTGTGCAAGTAGCCCAGACAATCCACACCACCCCACAGTGAATCCCGCCCTGAGGAGATGGGAAGAGAAGGCACACACCAGTCTGATGTGGCCCCAGTGGTGGCCTGGGGGCAGACATCAGGTCTGACTGCGGCCCCGCCCACCAACTCCAGTTACACACCACAGCACAGGGGAAGTGCCCTTCAGGTCCCCACCACTCCAGGGACTATCCAAAATGACCAAACGGAAATTCCCCTCAAAAGATCTCCAGGAAATAACAACAGCTAATGAACTGATCAAAAAGGATTTAAATAATATAACAGAAAGTGAATTTAGAATAATAGTCATAAAATTAATCACTGGGCTTGAAAACAGTATAGAGGACAGCAGAGAATCTCTTGCTACAGAGATCAAGGGACTAAGGAACAGTCACGAGGAGCTGAAAAATGCTACAAATGAGATGCAAAATAAAATGGAAATGACCACGGCTCGGATTGAAGAGGCAGAGAAGAGAATAGGTGAACTAGAAGATAAAATTATGGAAAAAGAGGAAGCTGAGAAAAAGAGAGATAAAAAAATCCAGGAATATGAGGGGAAAATTAGAAACTAAGTGATACACTAAAAAGAAATAATATATGCATAATCGATATCCCAGAGGAGGAAGAGAGAGGGAAAGGTGCTGAAGGTGTACTTGAAGAAATAATAGTTGAGAACTTCCCTGAACTGGGGAAGGAAAAAGGCATTGAAATCCAAGAGGCACAGAGAACTCCCTTCAGACGTAACTTGAATCGATCTTCTGCACGACATATCATAGTGAAACTGGCAAAATACAAGGATAAAGAGAAAATTCTGAAAGCAGCAAGGGATAAACGTGCCCTCACATATAAAGGGAGACCTATAAGACTCGTGACTGATCTCTCTTTTGAAACTTGGTAGGCCAGAAAGGATTGGTAGGAGATCTTCAATGTAATGAACAGAAAAAAATATGCAGCTGAGAATCCTTTTTCCAGCAAGTCTGTCATTTACAATAGAAGGAGAGATAAAGGTCTTCCCAAATAAACAAAAACTGAAGGAATTAGTCACCACTAAACCAGCCCTACAAGAGATCCTAAGGGGGATCCTGTGACACAAAGTACCAGAGACATCGTTACAAGCATAAAACATACAGACATCACAATGACTCTAAACCCGTATCTTTCTATAATAACACTGAATATAAATGGATTAAATGCGCCAACCAAAAGACATAGGGTATACGAATGGATAAAAAAACAAGACCCATCTATTTGCTGTCTACAAGAGACTCATTTTAGACCTTAGAACACCTTTAGATTGAGAGTGAGGGGATAGAGAACTATTTTTCATGCTACTGGAAGCCAAAAGAAAGCTGGAGTAGCCATACTTATATCAGACAAACTAGACTTTAAATTAAAGGCTGTAACAAGAGATGAAGAAGGGCATTATATAATAATTACAGGGTCTATCCATCAGGAAGAGCTAACAATTATAAACGTCTATGCGCCGAATACCGGAGCCCCTAAATATATAAAACAATTACACATAAAATAAGCAACCTTATTGATAACAATGTGGTAATTGCAGGGAACTTTAACACTCCACTTACAGAAATGGATAGATCATCTAGACACACAGTCAATAAAGAAACAAGGGCCCTGAATGATACATTGGATCAGATGGACTTGACAGATATATTTAGAACTCTGCACCCCAAAGCAACAGAATACACTTTCTTCTCGAGTGCACATGGAACATTCTCCAAGATAGATCATATACTGGGTCACAAAACAGCCCTTCATAAGTATACAAGAATTGAAATTATACCATGCATACTTTCAGACCACAATGCTATGAAGCTTAAAATCAACCACAGGAAAAAGTCTGGAAAACCTCCAAAAGCATGGAAGTTAAAGAACACACTACTAAAGAATGAGTGGGTCAACCAGGCAATTAGAGAAGAAATTAAAAAATATATGGAAACAAACGAAAATGAAAATACAACAATCCAAACGCTTTGGGATGCAGCAAAGGCAGTCCTGAGAGGAAAATACATCACAATCCAGGCCTATTTCAAGAAACAGGAAAAATCCCAAATACAAAATCTAACAGCACACCTAAAGGAAATAGAAGCAGAACAGCAATGGCAGCCTAAACCCAGCAGAAGAAGAGAAATAATAAAGATCAGAGCAGAAATAAACAATATAGAATCTAAAAAAACTGTAGAGCAGATCAACGAAACCAAGAGTTGGTTTTTTGAAAAAACAAACAAAATTGATAAACCTCTAGCCAGGCTTCTCAAAAAGAAAAGGGAGATGACCCAAATAGATAAAATCATGAATGAAAGTGGAATTATGACAACCAATCCCTCAGAGATACAAACAATTATCAGGGAACACTATGAAAAATTATATGCCAACAACCTGAACAACCTGGAAGAAATGGCCAAATTCCTAAACACCCACACACTTCCAAAACTCAATCAGGAGGAAATAGAAAGCTTGAACAGACCCATAACCAGTGAAGAAATTGAATCAGTCATCAAAAATGTCCCAAAAATAAGAGTCCAGGACCAGATGGCTTCCCAGGGGAGTGCTACCAGACGTTTAAAGCAGAGATAATGCCTATCCTTCTCAAGCTATTCCAAGAAATAGAAAGGGAAGGAAAACTTCCAGACTCATTCTATGAAGCCAGTATTACTTTGATTCCTAAACCAGACAGAGACCCAGTAAAAAAAGAGAACTACAGGCCAATATCCCTGATGAATATGGATGCAAAAATTCTCAATAAGATACTAGCAAATCGAATTCAACGGCATATAAAAAGAATTATTCACCATGATCAAGTGGGATTCATTCCTGGGATGCAGGGCTGGTTCAACATTCACAAATCAATCAACGTGATACATCACATTAATAAAATAAAAGATAAGAACCATATGATCCTGTCAATCGATGCAGAAAAGGCCTTTGATAAAACTCAGCACCCTTTCTTAATAAAAACCCTTGAGAAAGTCGGGATAGAAGGAACATACCTAAACATCATAAAAACCATTTATGAAAAGCCCACAGCTAACATCATCCTCAATGGGGAAAAACTGAGACCTTTTTCCCTGAGATCAGGAACACGACAGGGATACCCACTCTCACCGCTGTTGTTTAACATAGTGTTGGAAGTTCTAGCATCAGCAGACAACAAAAGGAAATCAAAGGCATCAAAATTGGCAAAGATGAAGTCAATCTTTCGATTTTTGCAGATGACATGATACTATACATGGAAAATCCAAAAGACTCCGCCAAAAGTCTGCTAGAACTGATACATGAATTCAGCAAAGTGGCAGCATACATAAATCAATGTACAGAAATCAGTTGCATTCTTATACACTAACAATGAAGCAACAGAAAGACAAATAAAGAGACTGATCCCATTCACAATTGCACCAAGAAGCATAAAATACCTAGGAATGAATCTAACCAAAGATGTAAAAGATCTCTATGCTGCAAACTATAGAAAGCTTATGAAGGAAATTGAAGAAGATATAAAGAAATGGAAAGACATTCCCTGCTCATGGATTGGAAGAATAAATAATGTCAAAATGTCAATACTACCCAAAGCTATCTACACATTCAATGCAATTCCAATCAAAATTGCACCAGCATTCTTCTCGAAACTAGAACAAACAATCCTAAAATTCATATGGAACCACAAAAGGCCCGAATAGCCAAAGTAATTTTGAAGAAGAAGACCAAAGCAGGAGGCATCACAATCCCAGACTTTAGCCTCTACTACAAAGCTGTAATCATCAAGACAGCATGGTATTGGCACAAAAACAGACACATAGACCAATGGCATAGAATGGAAACCCCAGAACTAAACCCACAAACTTATGGCCAACTAATCTTTGACAAAGCAGGAAAGAACATCCAATGGAAAAAAGACAGTCTCTTTAACAAATGGTGCTGGGAGAACTGGACAGCAACTTGCAGATTGAAACTAGACCACTTTCTCACACCATTCACAAAAATAAACTCAAAATGGATAAAGGACCTGAATGTGAGACAGAAAACCATCAAAACCCTAGAGGAGAAAGCAGGAAAAGACCTCTCTGACCTCAGCCGTAGCAATCTTTTATCGACACATCCCCAAAGGCAAGGGAATTAGAAGCAAAAATGAACTACTGGGACCTTATGAAGATAAAAAGCTTCTGCACAGCAAAGGAAACAACCAACAAAACTAAAAGTCAACCAACGGAATGGGAAAAGATATTTGCAAATGACATATCGGACAAAGAGCTGGTATCCAAAATCTATAAAGAACACACCAAACTCCACACCCGAAAACCAAATAACCCAGTGAAGAAATGGACAGAAAACATGAATAGACACTTCTCTAAAGACGGCATCCGGATGGCCAACAGGCACGTGAAAAGATGTTCAACATCGCTCCTTATCAGGGAAATACAAATCAAAACCACACTCAGATATCACCTCACGGCAGTCAGAGTGGCCAAAATGAACAAATCAGGAGACTATAGATGCTGGAGAGGATGTGCAGAAACGGAAACCCTCTTGCACTGTTGGTGGGAATGCAAACTGGTGCAGCCATTCTGGAAAACAGTGTTTAGGTTCCTCAGAAAATTAAAAATAGAGCTACCCTCTGACCCAGCAGTAGCACTGCTAGGAATTTACCCAAGGGATACATGAGTCATGATGCATAGGGGCACTTGTACCCCAATGTTTATAGCAGCACTCTCAACAGTAGCCAAATTATGGAAAGAGCCTAAATGTCCATCAACTGATGAATGGATAAAGAAATTGTGGTTTATATACAGAATGGAATACTACATGGCAATGAGAAAGAACGAAATATGGTCCTTTGTAGGAACATGGATGGAACTGGAGAGTGTGATGCTAAGTGAAATAAGCCATACAGAGAAAGACAGATACCACTCTTATGTGGATCCTGAGAAACTTAACAGAAACCCATGGGGGAGGGGAAGGAAAAAAAAAAAAAAAAAAAAGAGGTTAGAGTGGGAGAGAGCCAAAGCATAAGAGACTGTTAAAAACTGAGAACAAACTGAGGGTTGATGGGGGGTGGGAGGGAGGGCAGGGTGGGTGATGGGTATTGAGGAGGGCACCTTTTGGGATGAGCACTGGGTGTTGTATGGAAACCAATTTGACAGTAAATTTCATATATTAAAAAATAAAAAAATAAAAAAAAAATAAAAAAAAAAAGAATGGATGAAAAGCAAACAAACAAAAAAAGAAAGACCCATCTATATGTTACCTACAGAAGAATCCATTCAGAGCCAAGCACAACTGTATATTGAAAGTGAGGGAATGGAGGAACATTTATCATGGAAATGGTTTCAAATGAAAGCTGGAGCAGCAATACCTATGGTCAGGAAAACTAGACCTTAATGCAAAGATTGTCACAAGACATAAAAAAAAGGCACTACATCATTTTAAAAGAAGCAATCCAACAAGCATATCTAACAACTGGATATTTATGCAACCAACATGGGAATTCCTCAATATATCAGCTAGTAACAAACATAAAGTAACTGATTATAATACAATAATAGTAGGAGACTTTCACACCACACTTATATCAATGGACTGATTGAACAGAAAATCAACAAGGAAACAATGCCTTTGAATGGCACACTAGATGAGATGGACTTAACAGATATACTCAGAACATTCCATTATAAAACAGAAAAGTATACATTCTTTTCAGCCAAACCTGACTCAATATTATCAGTACACCACATTATTAAAAGAAAGGATAAGAAGCATATGATCATTTTAGTAAATGTAGAAAAAGCATTTGACAAAGTATAACATATATTATTGACAAAATCCCTCAACAAAGTAGCATTAGATGGAACATGCCTCAAAATAATAGAAGGCATACATAAAAAACCCAAGGCTTATATCATCCTCAATGGTGGAAAACTGAGAGGTTTACTTTATGGTCAGGAACAAGACAAGGATGTCCCCTATCACCACTGTTATTTAGCATAGTACTGGATGTCATAGGCACAGCAATAACAAAACAAAAAGAAATAAAAGACATCCAAATCAGCAAGGAAGAAGTCAAACTTTCACTATTGACATATAACATAATACATTATGTTGAGAACCTGAGAGACTCCACCGAAAAATTGCTAAAATTGATAAATGAGTTCAGTAAGTCATAGTATATAAAATCAATATACAGAAATCTGTTGCATATCTATACACCAATGTGAAATACCAGAAAAAGAAATTAAGAAATCAGTCCCATTTAAAATTGCACCAAAGGCAATATCATCAGACAGCAAAAGCTTGAGAAGCCCCTCCTCAAGAGGAACAGCATGAGTCCATGTCACTGGATTCCCTAAAATCTGGAGTTTTCAAATTCTGTTTTGTGCCTGAGATAATAAAGGCTGGGTATAGGAAGGGTGAATACAGGTTTCTTATGGAAAACGGGGACACAATAGGGGTGATTTATTGGTCTTCTGTAAAGGTTCCCTGAATAGTGGGGAAGCTGTCAGTTCCTGGACAGGAGAGAGGAGCACCACCATATACATTCTACTCATCAGCACCGAAAGCCTTCAAGGAGCAAAAGAACACTACCGAGTGGAGGAAAGAGCCACCTACATCAAGCCACACCCCTCAGCACCCTGGATATTTTCACAACCACAAGAAAAACCAACTGAGAATAAGTGCAACAGGATGCTCCCCTAGAAGACCAGCATAAACAATTCATTGATCATAAAGTACTGCAAAGCTTCAGCTCTAAGGGAAATAGGAACTAGCCTCCTTGTTATATTTATTCTTTTTTATTTCCTTATTTGTCATGTATTTTATCTTTTTAATTCCTTTTAAAATTTTTATTATTTTTGGGGCGCCTGGGTGGCGCAGTCGGTTGGGCGTCCGACTTCAGCCAGGTCACGATCTCGCGGTCCGTGAGTTCGAGCCCCGCGTCAGGCTCTGGGCTGATGGCTCGGAGCCTGGAGCCTGTTTCCGATTCTGTGTCTCCCTCTCTCTCTGCCCCTCCCCCGTTCATGCTCTGTCTCTCTCTGTCCCAAAAAAAATAAAAATAAAAATAAAAATTAAAATTAAAAAAAAAAATTTTATTATTTTAATTTTAATTTATGTATATCATTTATCTTTAACTTTTCTCTTTTCTATTCTTTTTTTTTTTCCTTTTCTTTTTGGATCTAGATTTTTTTTAAAAGGCTTATAAAAACACACACAGAATCTAGTTTTTGTTTTTTGTTTTTGTTTTTTTTTTTCCCTTTCTTCTTTTAATTTCTGGACAGAGGGAAAAATTCATGTGAAAAGAAAGATCAGGAAGGAGATATCATGGCCAGGGATTTAGTCAATACAGATATAAGAAAGATGTCTAAACTAGAATTTAAAGCAAGAACTATAAGGATACCAGCTGGACTTGAAAAATGTAGAGAAAACTCTAGAGAATCCCTTTCTGCAGAGATAAAAACTCTAAAATCGAGTCTGACTAAAGTTAAAAATTATATAACTGAGATTCAAGCCCATATGGAGTCCATAAAATTGAGGATGGATGAAAGAGAGGAATAAATCACTGATATAGAAGATAAAATTATGGAAAATAATGAAGCTTAAAAGAAGAGAGAAATAAACATATGGGGAGATGAAGGTAGACTGAGGGAACTCAGCAGCTTATTAAAATGAAATAAAATTCATATAACAGGAGTACCAGAAGATTAAGAGAGAGAAAAAGTGGAAGAATATTTAGCTGAGTAAATTATAGCATAAAACATCTCTCAACTGAGGAAGGAAACTGAATCAAAATATAAGAAGCACAGAGAACTTCCATTAAATTTAAAAAAAAAAGCTAAACACACCAATACATATAGTCAAATTCACAAAGTACACAAAGAAAGAATTCTGAAAGCAGCAAGAGAATAAAAGCCATAAAATACAAGAAAAGACAAATCAGATTCACAGCAGATCTGTCTAAAGAAACTTGGCACGCCAGAAAGAAGTGGCAGGATATATTCATCTTGCTGAATGGGAAAAATATACAGCCAAGAATTCTTTATCCAGAAAAACTGTCTTTCAGAAAAGAAGGAGAGGTAAAGATTTTCCCAAAGAAAATCTAAAGTAGTTAATGACCACTAAAACAGCCCTGCAAAAATTTTTAAGGGGGGCTTTTTAAGTGGAGGAAAATAGACCAAAGCAACAAAGACTAAAAAGGACAAAAGAATATCACCAGAAACTCCAGCTCTATAGACAACATAATGGAATTAAATTCATGCATTCAATAATCACTGTGAATATAAATGGCCTAAATGATCCAATCAAAAGATATAGGGTGTGATAATGGATAAAAAATATCCATCTCTATGCTGCCTACAGGATACCCATTTTAGACCTTAAGTCATCCGCATACTGAAAGTGAGGGGAGAGGCACCTGTGTGGCTCAGTCAGTTAAATGTCTGACTCTTGATTTCAGCTAGGGTCATGATCTCACAGTTTGTGGGTTTGAGTGCTGCATTGGGCTCTGTGCTGACAGTGCATACCATGCCTGGGATTCTCTTTATTTCCTTCTGTGTCTGTCCCTCCCCCACTGACTCTCTCTCTCTCTCTCTCTCTCTTTTTCTCTGTCTCTCAATAAATAACTAAATTTTGAAAATTAAAAAAAGTGAGGGGATAGAGAACCGCTTATCATGCTAATTTATGTCAAAAGAAAGCTGGAGTTGCTATACTTACATCAACTATTTTTAAACCAGACTATAGCAAGAGACAACGAAGGACAACATATCATAATTAAAGGACCTATCTATCAAGAAGTCTAACAATTATAAATATTTATGCCACCACCTTCAGAGAACCCAAATACATAAATGAATTAATGATAAATGTAAAAAAGCACATTGATAATACGATAATAGTAGGGGACTTTAACACCTCACTTACAACAATGGACAGATCATTGAAGCAGAAAACCACTAAGGAAACAATGGCTTTGGGTGATACACTGGACCAGATGGACTTAACAGATATATTCGTAATATTTCATCCTAAAGCAGAAGAGTACACATTCTGTTGGAATGCACATGGAACACTCTCCAGAATTGGTCACATCCTGGGTTGCAAATCATCCCAATATGCCATGCATATTTTTAGACAATGCTATGAAACTTGAAGTGAACATCAAGAAAAAAAAAATTGGGAAGCCCTCAAATACATGGAGGTTGAAGAAAATCCTACTAAAGAATGAATGGGTTAACAAGGATATTAAAGAGGATTTAAAAAAATGGAAGGGGCACCTGAGTGGCTCAGTTGGTTAAGTCTCTGATTTTGTCTCAGGTCATGATCTCACGGCTTGTGGGTTTAAGCCCTGTGTCAGGCTTTGTGCTGACAGCTCAGAGCCTGGAGCCTGCTTCAGATTCTGTCTGTCTGTCTGTCTCTCTCTGCCCCTCCCCTACTCACGCTCTGTCTCTCAAAAATAAATAAACATTAAAAAATATTTTTTAAATAAATAAATGGAAGAAAATTAAAATTAAAACATGACAGTCCTAAACTTTTAGGATGCAGCAAAGGCACATCTAAGTGGGAAGTATATTGCAATTTATGCCCATATCAAAAATGAAGAAATATCTCAAATACACAACCTAACCTTACACTGAAAAGAATTAGCTTACAGCCAGCAGAAGGGAAATAATAAATATTAGAGCAGAAATAAACAATATACAAACAAACAAGAACAACAACAAAAGTAGAACAGATCAATGAAACAGAGATATTTATTCAATATAATTAATAAAATTGACAAACCTCTAGACAGGCTTATCACAAAGAAAGGATAAAGAACCCAAATAGATAAAATCATGAAAAAGAGGAGAGAGCACAACCAATTCCCCAGAAACACAAACAGTATAAGAGAATACTATTAAAATTATATGCCAAAACCCTGGACAATCTGAAAGAAATGGACAAATTCCTCGACCTAAAAACTACCAAAACTGAAGCAGGAAGCAATAGAAAATTTTAACAAACCCATACTGCAAAGAAAATGTATGAGTAATCAAAAATCTCCCAACAAATAAAATTCCTGGGCCAGATGGCTTTCTAGGGGAATTATATCAGATGTTCAAAGAAGATACATATTTATACTTCTCTGCCTATTCAAAAAAAAAAAATAGAAATGGAAGGAAAACTTCCAAACTCATTTCACAAAGCCAACATTACCTTGATTTCAAACCAAAGACCCCATTAAAAAGGAGAACCAAAAGTTAATATCTTTGATGAACACTGATGCAAAAATTCTCAATAACATACTAGCAAGTAGAATTCAACAGTACATTAAAATAATTATTCAACATGATCAAGTGGGATTTATTCCTGGGATGGAGGGATGTTGTTCAATATGAATCAGTCAATGTGGTACACCACATTAATAAAAGAGAGGATAACAACCATATGATCACGTCAATGGATGCAGAAAAGGCACTTGGCAAAATAGAGCATCCTTTCTTGATAAAAACCCTCAACAAATTAGGAATAGATGCAACATACCTCAATATCATAAAGGCCATATATGAAGACACATGGCTATTATCATCCTCAATGGGGAAAAACAGAGAGCCTTTTTCCTATGGTCAGAAACAAGGATACCTGTTCTAATCATTACTATTTAAAATAGTGCTGAAAGTCTTTCAGATTTTATGTTAAGTCTTTAATTATTTTGTTTTTAATTTTTGGTATGATGTAAGATAAGGATCTAATTGAATTAGATCAGTTTTCCCAACATCATTTCTCTAAGAGAGTCCCCCTTCCTCCCACTTTCAGTGCCTTTTTTGAATATTAATCGAACATATATGTTTGGGCTTATTTATGGCCTCTGTTGTGTTCTGTTGATCTCTGTGTCTTTATGTATATTGTATTGTTTGGATTTTTATACCTTTACATATAATTTGAAATCAGTACATGTCACACTTTCAGCTTTGTTCTTTTTTTCTTAGAGTTTCTTTGGATATACAAAGCATTGGAATGTAGGAAGTGATTGAATTGAGTCTGTAGATAACTTTGGATAGTGTGGCCATTTTAACAATGCTATTCTTCCAATTCATGAGCACATGTCTTTCCATTTGTGTGTGTGTGTGTGTGTGTGTGTGTGTGTGTGTGTGTGTGTCTTTTCCAACTGATTTCATTAATGTTTTATAGTTTCAGTACAAAGGTTTTTTACCTCTATGGTAAAATTTACGCTTAAGTATTTAATTCGTTTTGGTGCTGTAAATGGGATTGTTTAATGAAAATGGGATTGTTTTCTTTATTTCACTTTCATATACTTGTTAATATATAAAAACAACCGATTTTGTATGTTGGTTTCTCTAGTTAAATTTAACAGGGTAAATTTATTCATTCTACCAGGATTTTTTTAGTTTGTTTATTTGTTTGTTAGTTTATTTATTTTTAATAATCTCTACACCTAATGTGGGGCTCAAACTCACAATCCTGAGATCAAGACTCACATGCTCTTCTGACTGAGCCAGCCAGTCACCCCTTGTTCTATCAGTATTTTTTTTTAATTTTTTTAACATTTATTTATTTTTGAGAGACAGAGACAGAGCATGAGCAGGGGAGGGGCAGAGAGAGAGGGAGACACAGAATCTGAAGCAGGCTCCAGGCTCTGAGCTTTCAGCGCAGAGACTGATGCAGGGCTTGAATTCACAAACCGCGAGTTCATGTGAGTTCAAGACCTGAGCCAAAGTTGGACACTTATCTGACTGAGCCCCCCAGGCACCCCTACCATTATTTTTTTCTTTTTTTATTAATATGAAATTTATTGTCAAATTGGTTTCCATACAATACCCAGTGCTCATCCCAATAGGTGACCTCCTCAATACCCATCACCCATCCTCCCCTCCCCCCTATACCCCATCAACCCTCAGTTTATTCTCAGTTTTTTAAGAGTCTCTTATGGTTTGGCTCCCTCTCTCTCCAACTTTTTTTTTTCCTTCCCTTCCCTCATGGTCTTCTGTTTCTCAGGATAATGGAGTCTTTAGTTTTCTCTATAATAATCATGTAGTCTGCAAGTAGAGAAAATCTTACTTTCTTTTCAAATTAGGTGACTTTTAATTTATTTATATTTGTTAATATTCTGGCTAGGCCTTTCTGTACTCAGTTAAATAGAGGAGGGAGAGTGGACATCCTTGCTTGTTCTTGGTTTTAGAAAGAAAGCTTTCAGTCTTCTGCCATTGAGTGTAATGCCAGCCATGGGCTTGTCACATATAACCTTTATTATGTTGAGCTATCTTCCCTCTAAATCCACTTTGTTGAGAGTTTTCACTCATAAAAGAATTCAGAATTTTGTCATACTTTTTTCTCTGGATCTGTTGAGAGATTGCATTATTTTTTATTCTTTATTTTGTTTAGCTAATGTATCATAATAATTGATTTATGAATGTTGAAATATATTTGTGCCTTATAAAGAAGTCCTTATGTATGTGTGTAATAATTGTAATGTGCTGTTGAATTCAAGTTGCTAATATGTTTTTGAGGAATTTTACATCTGTGGTCATCATGAATGCAGGCCTATAGTTTCGTTTTGTTTTGTTTTGGTTAGAGTTCACTGCCTTTAGTATTATATTAACACTTTTCTCATAAAATGAGTTTGGAAGCATTCCCTGCTATTCATTTTTTAAGGAGTGTGAGAGCGATACTTATTAACTCATCATTAAATGTTTGCTAGAATTCACTAATGATGCCATCTGCTCCTGGAATTCTTGTATTGTGAGGTTTTGGTTAGTGATTTCATCTCTTACTTGTTAATTGTCTCCCTGGATTTTCCATTTCATCATAATTCAGTCTTGGTAGGTTGTAAATTTACAGAAGTGTATCCTTTTCCTCTTGGTTAGCGAATTTCCACGCATATAATTTTTCATTCTTCTTATGATCGTTTGTTATTCTGTGGTACCAGTTGCAATATCTCTTTCACTGATAATGTCATTAATTTCAGTCCTTTCTATTTAAATTAGTCTAGCTAAAGATTTGCCAATTTTTTTACCTTTTCAAAAACATTTCTATATTATGTTGATTATTTATAATCTCTATTTTTTAATAATCTCTATTGGCTTTTATAATCTGGATTGCATTTTATCTACTATAAGAAAACTACTATAATGTCTATGTTTATGTCTGCTAAATTTGTAAATGTATCCTATTATTCCTGTTAACAATCCTTTCTAGTTTTATACCATTGTGGGTGGAAAAGAAACATACTATTTCAATTTTCTTATTTATTTTTTTTTTTTTTAGACTCACTGCATGGCCTGCCATATTATCGATCCTGGAGAGTAGTCCATGTGCACTTGTGAAGAAAATGTGTTCTGCTGCTCTTGGATGGAATGTTCCATATATGTCTGTTGGATCCCTGAATTTTATGCCATTCATGTCTGTTCCTTTGTTATCTTTTTTTTTTAATTACAGTCGACATACAATGTTATATTAGTTACAGGTATAAAGCACAATTTGACAATTCTATACCTTACACAAAGCTGAGCATGGTAAATGTACACAACATTTGTCACTATCCAAAAATTATTGCAAAATGATTTATTATATTTTCTACACTGTGCTTTTCATCCTTATAACTTATTTATAAAGAGGAGTTTATATATCTGAATCCCCATTCACCAATTTTGCTTACTCCCTCACCCTATCTCTTCTACAACCATTCGTTTGTTCTCTATTTATGAATTTTTTCTTTTTTTATTTGTTCATCTCTCTCTCTCTCTCTCTCTCTCTCTCTCTCTCTCTCTGTTTTTGTTTTAGATTTCACATATAAGTGAGATCATTTCGGATTTGACTTTCTCTGTCTTATTTCACTTAGCATAATCAACTCTAGGTTCATTCATGTTGTCACTAGTGACAAGATTTTATCTGATATGTATATCTTCATCTATCATTGTACATTTAGTTTTCTTCCATATCTTGGCTATTGTAAATAATCTGGGATAAACATAGGAGTGCATATATCATTTTGAACTCCATAATGTGGTATTATGTCACAAATTCAGAATAACTAACATCAAAAAGACAAGAAATAACAGGTGGGTTTTCTTCAAATTTTAATTTAAATTCTAGTTACTTATCATATTGTGTAATATTGTTTTGAAGAGTAGGTTTTAATAATTCATCACTTATGTATAACACCCAGTGCTCAAGATGACAAGTGCCCTTGTTAATAAAAATCATTAAAACAAATCACCATTTAGCCCACCCCACACTAACACAGAGTCTCTTATGGTTTGTTTCCCTCTCTTTTCACCTTCTCATATGTTCATTTGTTTTTTTCTTAAATTCCAAATGAGTGAAATTATATGGCATGTGTCTTTCTTTATCTGACTTTTTTCTTAGCATAGTACACTCTACCTCCATTGATCTCATTGCAAATGGCAAGATTCCATTCCTTTTGATGGATGTAGATGATATATACTATATCATCTATATACAATCATCAGTTGATGGACATTAGGACTCTTTCCATAGTTTAGCTTCTATAAACGTTGGGATACACGTACCCCTTTGAATCTGTATTTTTGTATCTTTTGGGTAAATACATTGTAGTGCAATTGTTAGATTGAAGGGTAGTTCTATTTTTAAATTGTTGAGGACCTGCCACACTGTTTTCCACAGTGGCTACACCAGTTTGTATTCACTCCAACAGTGCAAGAGTGTTCCCCATTCTCTGCATCCTCACCAATACTTGTTGTATCTAGTGTTAATTTTAGCCAGTCTGACAGGTTATTGAGTGGTATCTCATTATGGTTTTGATTTGTATTTCTCTGAGGATGAGTGATGTTGAACATATTTTCATGTGTCTGTTAGCTATCTGGATGTATTCTCTGGAAAAATGTCTATTCATGTATTCTGCCCATGGATTATTTGTATTGTGGGGGTTTTGAGTTTGATAAGTTGTTTATAGATTTTGGATGCTAGCCCTTTATCAGATATGTCATTGACAAATATCTTCTCCCATTCTTTAAGCTGTATTTTAGTTTTGTTGATTGTTTCCTTCACTGTACAGAAGTTTTTATCTTGATGATGTCCCAATAGTTCGTGTTTGCTTTGTTTTCCTTGACTCCGGTGATGTATCTAGAAAAATATTGCTATGTCCGAGAACAAACAGGTTGCTGCTTGTGTTATCCTCTAGGATTTTGATGGTTTCCTTGTCTCACATTTGGGTCTTTCATACATTTGAATTTATTTTTGTGTATGGTGTAAGAAAGTTGTTCAGTTTCTTCTGCATGTTGATGTTCAGTTTTCCCAACACCATTTGTTGAAGAGATTTTCTTCCATTGGATATTATTTCCTATTTTGTTGAAGAGTAGTTGACCATATAGTTTTAGTCATTTTCTGGGTTTTCTATTTGTTCCATTGATCCATGTGTCAGTTTCTGTGGCAGTACCATGCTATCTTGATGCCTAAAGCTTTGTATTATAGTTTGAAATCTGGAATCAGGATGCCTCCATTTTTACTTTGCTTTTTTCAAGATTGCTTTGGTTATTTGGGGTCTCTTGTGGTTCCATACAGATTTTAGGTTTGTCTGTTCTAACCCTCTAAAAAATTAGGTTAAAACATAAAAAAAAATATTATGATATAGATTGCGTTAAATATGTAGATTCTTTGGGTAGTATAAACATTTTAACAATATTTGTCTGTTCCCTGAGCATGAAATGTTTTACCATTTCTTCGTGTCCTTTTCAATTTCTTTCATATTTGTTTTATAGTTTTCAGAGTAGAGAACTTTTTCCTCTTTGGTTAGTTTTATTCCTATATATCTTATTGTTCCTTTTATCTTATTGTGCATTTCAAATGAGATCAATTCCTTGATTTCTTTTTCTCCTTCTTCAGTACTGGTGTACATAAATGAAACAGATTTCTTTACATTGATTTTGTATCCTGTGACTGTGGAATTCATGTATTAGTTCTAGCAGATTTTTGTTATATTTTGGGTATTCTATATAGAGTATCATGTCATCTGCTAATAGTGAAAGTTTGACTTTTTCCTTGCCTATGTGGATCCCTTTTATTTCTTTCTATTGTCTGATTGCTGAGGCTAAACTTTCCAAAAGTATGTTAAAGAGCAATGGTGAGAGTGGACATCACTGCCTTTTTCTTGACCATACATGAAAAGCTCTCAGACTTTCCACATTTAGGATGATATTAACTGCAGGTCTTTTGTATATGACCTTTATGATGTTAAGGCATATTCAATCTATACCTACTTTTTGAGGGTTTTTATTAAGAATGGATGCTTCTGGGGTCCCTGGGTAGCTCAGTCAGTTCAGCGTCTCAGTTTGGCTCAGGTCATAATCTCACAGTTCATGAGTTTCAGCCCTGCAAGAGGTTCTTTTCAGACAGCTCAGACCCTGGAGACTGCTTCAGATTCTGTGTTTCCCTCTTTCTCTGCCCCTCCTCCACTCACACTGTCTCTCAAAAATAAATAAACATTATTTTTTTTAAATAAAAAATGGTGCTGTATTTTGTCAAATGCTTTTTCTTCATCAATTGAAAGAGTCATATGACTCTTATCCTTTCTTTTATTAATTTCATGTATCACATTGTCTGATTTGTGAATATTGGCCAAACCCTGAAACCCAGGAATGTACCCACTTGATCATGGTGAATAATTCTTTTAATGTACTATGGGGTTCAATTTGCTGGTATATTGTTGAGAATTTTAGCATCCACATTCATCAGGATATTAGCCTGTAATTCTCCTTTTTAGCAGGTTCTTTATGTGGTTTTGGAAACAAGATAATGCTTGTCTCGTGGAATGATTTTGGAAGTTTTCCTTTAATTTTTATTTTTTAGGAACAGTTTGAGAAAAATAGATATTAATTATTTCTTATTTTTTATTTTTAAATTTATTTTTGAGAGACAGAGGGCACAAGTGAGCAAGGGGCAGAAAGAGGGAGAGAGTCCCACAAGGGGTAGAGAGAGAGGGAGAGAAAGCGAGGGAGACAGAGAGAATCCCAAGTGCAGAGCCTGAAGGAGGGCTCAATGGGCTCACCCAGTGCAGGGTTCAAACTCAGGAATGGTGAGGTCCTGACCTAGGCTGAAGTCGGATGTTTAACCCTGAGCCACCTAGGCACACCAGTATTAACTCTTCCTTAAATCCTTGGTAGAATTCCCATGGAATGTCATCTCCAGGACTCTTGTTTGTTGGAAGACTTTTGATTACTGATGCAAGTTCTTTGCTGGGTATGAGTCTGTTCAAATTTTCTAGTTCTTCCTGTTTCAGTTTTGATAAATTATATCGTCTAGGAATATCCATTTGTTTCTGATTCTCCTATTGGTTGTCATATAATTTTTCATAATATTTTCATAATTGTTTGTATTTCTATGTATGTTTTAGTTGTAATCGCTTTCATTTGTGATTTTATTTATTTGGGTTCTTTCTCGCTTTTTTTGATAAATCTAGCTAGGTGTTTATCAACTTTATTAATTCTTTAAAATAGCGAGGTCTTTGATCTGTTCTACTGTTCTACTGTTGTTGTTGTTGTTTTGGTTTCTATATTGTTTATTTCTGCTCTAATCTTTATTATTGCCCTTCTTTAGCTAGCTTTAGCCTTCATGTGCTCCTCCTTTTCTGTCTCTTTTGGAGTAGATTAGGTTGTGTGTTTGAGATTTTTCTTGCTTCTTGAGATGGACCCATTTTTTCAATATGTTTCCCTCTTAGGACAGCTTTTGCTGAATCCCAAAAGTTTTGAACCATCGTGGGTTTTTTTGTTTTTTGTTTTTTGTTTTAATTTTCATTTGCTTCTATATACTTTTTTTCTTTCATTTTCTGATTAATTCATTCATTCTTTAGTATGGTGTTCTTTAACTTACATGTATGTGTGGTCTTTCCAATATTTTTCTTGTGGTTGACTTCAAATTTCATAGCATTGTGGTCCAAAAATATGCATGTTATGATCTCAATCTTTTTGTACCCATTGAGGGCTGATTTGTGACACAGGATGTGACCTGTTTTGGAGAATGTTTCATATATACTTGGAAATAATGTGTATTCTGTTGCTTTAGGATGAAATGTTCTGAATGTATCTGTTAAATCCATCTGGATCAGTGTTTCATTCAAAGCCATTGTTTCCTTGTTGATTTTCTGCTCAGCGTACCCTGCCTGCTTTTTTGAGTGAGGAGACAAACCTAGGGTCTCCGTACTCCCTACTCCTCTGCCATTTTAACCAACTGATATTTGAAATAAATATCAAAACATCTTGAACACCCAGTAAATCGATCTGAGGACTGAGAGAATAAAAATACACACCCAGGGGTCAAAAAACTGCCCCATCTTGGAAGGTAGGAGCTGTAGAGAGCTGATTTAGGAAAAATAAGAACTGAGGTATTTTGTCCCCACTCAAAGAGTCCTTTTTAATATATCTTGCTGTGCTGGTTTAGTTGTCATAAACTCCTTTGGTTTTGTCAGTGAAATTATTTATTTCTCTTTATCTATCTTTATATCTTCTATTCTGAATAAAATTCTTGCTCAATAAAGAATTATTGGCTGCATATTTTATCTTCTGCTTGTTGTTTCAGCTTCAGAAGTTCTCTATTTAGTTTTTGGTTCAGTCATTATATTCTTTGGCTCCAAAATTTTGTTTTTGTTTTTAGTGGTTTAATTACCTATATCGAACTTTATATTTTGGTCATGCAATTTGTCTTGATTATATGTTTAGTTGTCTATGTCCTTGTAAGATAATTATTTGGAATTGTGTGTCAGACAATTCACAGTTCTTTATTTTTGTGGGAACAGCCACGGAAGGAATATTTTGTTCCTTATGTGGGCTTATGTTTTCATGGTACTTAATTGTCTTTAAACTCTTGAATTACTGCTTAACACATAAAGAAGTAGTCTCCTTCTCCAGTCCTTGATGAGTGGCTTGAAGATTTAAAGATCTTTACCAGTCAGCCCTGACAGGGAAAACTTCTCTCAGTAATTTTCTACAAATACACCTAAACGATTCTTCTTTTTATTCTTGGGATAAGTCAAGAATTGTGTGCCTTCTCTCAATCTCATTCTCTCAATTTTTACTTTCTGAATCTCATATCAGACTGGGTGCTGAAATCTTTTCACTTATTTTTCCCAGGGCAGTGCCCTATAGAGTTCAAGATTGCATACCTTCTCTCAATTGCACGGAGTCAGGATGGTCACTGAAATCTTTGTGCTGTCTGAGGAGGTTTGCATGCCACTGTTGAATTGCATATACTCTGCATGCCATTTGTGGAATTGCATTGTATCTGTGGAAGTTAACATGCACCATAATGGGGGCGTGTGTGTAGGGTTGGAGAATGCATCAGCTCATTGATAGGCTGCAAATGAGTCAACCTTCAAAGTTCATGGGTGAAGACCCAAAGCCAGTTAGTAGCATCTGTAACGGGTTTTTGAGGTCTGTGTGGTGGTTGCTATAATCCCCCACTCCTTTTCTCTACTCCAAGCACTTCCAGATTATTCATCTAGGCCTAACATTGCAATAATCTGGTAAGGCAAGACATATATATGAACCTCTTAGGAGATATCTTGTGAGGCTGGGGAAACCAGGTCCTCACTCTGTTCTTATTTTCTCCCTTGGGATAATTTGCAAGCCAAGTGTGTCTCTTTATGTTGAGCTATATCTTAGGGAAGGTCATGAATAAAGTGCTATCATTCTTCTCATCTTCTTCCATGTGTCTGTTCTTGGATTCTTTGCTTAATCAGTGTTCTGAAATTCCTCTTCTGGCTCTTGTGTTCCTACAAACATACTGCCATCCATGGGTAATTGTGAAAATTATTATATCCATAAATTATGAGAGCTGGAATTTCTTATTCAGTCATCTTGCTCCAAATCCTCTCCTTTATATTATATATTCAAATCGAAGCTTATGAATTTTTTTCACACATAACTTAAGGAAGTTTAAGCAAATTTATAATCATATTATTTTCCTTGCTAATTGTTTTTTAAAGAATATTGAAATAGGCTTTCTTTATATACAGACTTAATGTATTTTTAATCCTAATAATCTATGAATGACCTCTCGTTTTGCAATAGTTTTATTCTTGAAGCACCCTATCAAGAGCTTAGGATATAATTTCAGTCTTGAGTAATTTCTCTATACAAAAATTTTATATTACCAATATTAAATTCATTATTTTTTTATAAAATAACTATTTTAAAATTTTTCTCTACTGCTTCAACTAACACTTATTTTGCACCTATATGCATATACACACACATATGTATGTACTTTCATCCAAATTTAAAACAACTTGTTTAACTAATGTTTGAATTGAATTTCAGTAAAAAAAAATGTCAAACAATATTGTGAACAAGAAATTTTGGTTAAAATGTAGACTTTCTTTTATTAAAATAAAAATTCATTATGGATATTATTTTATTGCTCTCACCAATTTTTTCATATATGTTTGCTTTGCAGAGAATCCAAGAGGTGTAGTATTTGTTTTAATAGTATTTAAAACTGAAAATTGAAAAAAAAAATTATGGAATACAGCATCCATAATTGTTTATGAGATTGACAATGTTATGTCTTTATTCATTGTGTAAAATGTTATAATAAATAGAATACCCATTACATGTGCTCTGGACAAATTATAAGTCTATAATACAATTCTATAAATTCTCTTAATCTAATAAGCAGAAATATTATGAATTTAAATAATTTCCAAAAGTTGTCTTAATTCACTCAACCATTTGGGCATTACCAAGTTTCTCTCAGATTACTGGTAGAATCAATAAATGAAATCTTATTTTTATGTCTTTTGTGAATATAAGTATGCAATTAATCTGGATGTGTCTGGCAGAAAAATCCTAAACCATCTCCATATTCTCTATTCCCTGGTGTTATTCTCATTATTATGTTATATTATAAAATAAGAGTAAATTGTGCAGCTATAATTAATATCACAAATCAGTAGAATTTAAGAATTTGAAACAAGATGAACTTTGATTGGCTTATATTAACTAGTTGTCATTTTTCAGAAGAGAACTTAAGGTTTGCATTACATCGCAAAAATTCTCATGAAAAAAAACATACAGAGAGGGTCACTTTCATGGCTCAGTCACTTGTGTTTGACTCTTGGTTTCGGCTCAGGTCTTGATCTCAGGGTTCGTAGAATGGAGTCCTATTTCTGTCACAGTCACAGAGCCTGCTTGAGATTCTCTTTCAGTCTGTCTCTGCCCTGCTCATCTTCTCATGCTCTCTCTCTCTCAAAAATAAATAAACGTTAAAAAAAAGCAAACATATGTTAGTCAGCTTTATAAAAATTACTCATTTCTGCTATGTTTGATGTGATCTCTACTCCTTCATTCTTTATTTCATTTATTTGGGTCATTTCCTTTTTTCTTTTTGATCCATTGGCTAGTGGTTTATCAATTTTGTTAATTCTTTCAAAGAACCAGCTTCTGGTTTCATTGATCTGTTCTACTGCTGTTTTGGTTTTGATAGCATTAATTTCTGCTCTAATCTTTATTATTTCTGTCTTCTGCTGGTTTTGTGTTTTATTTGCTGTTCTTTTTCCAGCACCTTAAGGCATAAGGTTAGGTTGTGTATCTGAGATCTTTCTTGCTTCTTTAGGAAGGCGTGGATTGCTATATACTTTCCTCTTATGACCACCTTTCCTGGATCCCAGAGGTTTTGGGTTGTGGTGCTATCATTTTCATTGACTTCCATATACTTTTTAATTTCCTCTTTAACTTCTTGGTTAGTCCATTGATTCTTTACTAAGATGTTGTTTAGTCTCCAAATATTTGTTACCTTTCCAAATTTTTTCTTGTGGTTGATTTCGAGTTTCATAGTGTTGTGGTATGAAAATACACACTGTATGATCTTGACCTTTTTGGAGTTAGGGCTGATTTGTGTCCCAGTATATGGTCTATTCTGGAGAATGTTCCATGTGCACTGGAGAAGAATGTATATTCTGCTGCTTTAGGATGAAATGTTCTGAATATATCTCTTAAGTCCATCTGGTCCAGTGTGTCATTCAAAGCCATTGTTTCCTTGTTGATTTTTTGAGTAGATGATCTGTCCATTGCTGTGAGTGGGGTGTTGACATCTCCTACTATTATGTATTACTATCAATGAGTTTCTTTATGTTTGTAATTACTTGACTTATATATTTGGGTGCTCTCACATTTGGCACATAAATGTTTACAATTGTTAGCTCTTCTTGGTGGATAGGCCCCTCAATTATGATATAATGCCCTTCTGCATCTCTTGATACAGTCTTTATTTTAAAGTCTAGATTGTCTGATATAAGTATGGCTACTCTGGGTTTCTTTTGTTGACCATTAACATGATAGATGGTTCTCCATCCCCTTATTTTCAATATGAAGGTGTCTTTAGGTCTAAAGTGGGTCTCTTGTAAACAGCATATAGATGGATCTTGTTTTCTTATACATTGTTACCCTTTTGTTTGGAACATTGAGTCCATTGATGTTCTGAGTGAGTACTGAATAATAAGAGAATATTATGAGCAATTATATGCCAATAAAATGGGCAATATGGAAGAAATGGAAAAATTCATAGAAACATATACACTACCAAAACTGAAACAGAAAGAAATAGAAAATTTGAACAGACCCATAACCAGTAACGACATTGAATTAGTAATCAAAAATCTGCCAAAAAACAAGAGTCCAGGGCCAGATATCTTTCCAGGGTAATTCTACCAAACACTAAGAAGATGTAACACCTATTATCTTGAAACTGTTCCAAAAACTGTTCCAGAAATGGAAGGAAAACTTCCAAACTCTTTCTATGAAGCCAGCATTATCCTGATTCCAAAACCAGACAGAGACCACACTAAAAAGCAGAACTATAGACCTATTTCCCTGATGACCATGTATGTAAAAGTTCTCAACAAGATATTAGCCAACTGGATCCAAGAATACATTAAGAAAATTATTCACCACTACCAAGCAGGATTTATACCTGGGATGCAGGGCTGGTTCAATATCTGCAAAACAATAACGTGATTCATCATATCATTAAAAGAAAGGAAACATAAAAGAACCATATGATTCACTCAATAGGTGCAGAGAAAGCATTTGACAAAATACACCATCCTTTCTTTATAAAAACCCTCAAGAAATTAGGGATAGAGGGAGCATAACTCGAGATCATAAAAGCCACATATGAATGATCCAACGCTAATATCATCCTCAATGGGGAAAAACTGAGATCTTTCCCCCTAAGGTCAGAAACAAGACAGGGATATTCACTCTCACCACTGTTATTCAACATAGTATTGGAAGTCGTAGCCTTTGCAATCAGACAACATAAGGAAATAAAAGGCATCCAAATCAGCCAGGAGCAGGTCCAACTTTCACTCTTCACAGATGACATGATACTCTGTATAGAAAACCCAAAATATTCCACCAAAAACAGCTAGAAATGATTAGTGAATTCAGCAAAGTAAAGGGATATAAAATCAATGCATAGAAATAGGTTGCATTCGTACACACCAACAATGAAGTGACAGAAAGACAAATCAAGGAATTGATCCCATTTACAGTTACACAAAAAACCATAAAATACCTAGGAATAAATCCAACCAAAGAGGTGAAAAATTTATACACTGAAAACTATAGAAAGCTTATGAAAGAAATTGAAGAAGACACAAACAGATGGAAAATATTCCATGCTCCTGGATAGGAAGAACAAATATTATTAAAATGTCGATACTACCCAAAGAAATCTACATATTCAATGCAATACCTATCAAAGTAACACCAGCATTCTTCACAGAGCTGGAACAAATAATCCTAAAATTTGTATGGAATCAGAAGAGACCCTGAATAGTCAAAACAATCTTGAAAAAGAAAACGAAAGGAAGAGGCATCACAATCCCAGACTTCCAGCTATACTACAAAGCTGTAATCATCAAGACAGTATGGTACTGGCACAAGAAAAGACACTCTGATAAATGGAATAGAATAGAGAACTCAGAAATTGACCCACAAATGTATGGCTAACTAATCTTTGACAAAGCAGGAAAGAATATCCAACGGGAAAAAATACACTCTGTTTAGCAAGTGGTGCTGGGAAAACTGGACAGTGACATGCAGAACAATGAACCTGGACCACTTTCTTACACCATACACAAAATAAACTCAAAATGGATGAAAGACCTAAATGTAAGACAGGAAATCACCAAAATCCTCGAGAAGAAAGCACACAAAAACCTCTTTGATCTTGGCCACAGCAACTTCTTACTCAACATGTCTCCGGAGGCAAGGGAAACAAAAGTAAAAAATGAACTACTGGGACCTCATCAAAACAAAAAGCTTCTGCACAGTGAAGGGAACAATCAGCAAAACTAAAAAGGCAACCAACAGAATTGGAGAAGATATTTGCAAATGACACACCAAATAAAGGGTTAGTATCCAAAATCTATAAAGAACTTATCAAACGCAACACCCAAAAAACAAATAATTCAGTGAAGAAATGGGCAAAACATGACAGTTCACCAAGAAGACACCCAAATGGCCAATTGACACATGAAAAAATGCTCAACATCACTCATCATCAGATAAATGCAAATCAAAACCACAATGAGATACCACCTTACCCCTGTCAGTGGCTAACATTAACAACTCAGGCAATAACAGATGTTGGTGAGGATGCGGAGAAAGAGGATCTCTTTGCATTGTTGGTGGGAATGCAAGCTGATGCAGCCACTCTTGAAAAAAGTATGGAGGTTCCCCAAAAAACTAAAAATAGAACTACCCTACGACCCAGCCATTGCACTACTAGGCATTTATCCATGGGATACAGGTGTGCTGTTTCTAAGGGACACATGCACCCCCATGTTTATAGCAGCACTATCAACAATAGCCAAAGTATGGAAAGAGCCCAAATGTCCATCGATGGATGAATGGGTAAAGAAGAAGTTATATATATATATATATATATATATATATATATACATATACATATATGTGTATATATATATGTATATGAATATGTATACATATATATGTATATACATACACACACATACACACATAATGGAATGAATCAAAAAGAGTGAAATATTGCCATTTGCAAATACATGGATGGAACTGGAGGGTATTATGCTAAGTGAAATTAGTCAGAGAAAGACAAAACTCATGACTTCACTCATATGAAGACTTTAAGAGACAAAACATATGAAAATAATGGAAGTGAAACAAAAATAATGGAAGGGATTGTGGGAGAGGGATGGGCTAAATGGGTAAGGGGCACTAAGGAATCTATTCATGAAAGCATTGTTGCACTATATGCTAATTTGCATGTAAATTAAAAAAAATAAAGTTAAAAAAATAAAAGCAATATATTATTTAAAAAATTACTCATTTCAACAAACGCATGAGCTTTGAAGGTGACCTTAAGTTTCAGATAAAACCGCAGCTCCAACCAACACATGGATCTTACATTCTGATATCAGAAGCAGAATATCCATGTTAGCCACGCTGGAAACTCTGACAAATATAAACTCTGATATAAACGGTTGCTCTTCACAGCTGCTAAATTTGTGTTAATTTGTTGTATACAGTGGGGATGTTGCCACACAGTTTTAATGAAACAGCTCATATTCATATTACGGTATAAAGATTTTTCTGTTTAAGCCACAAGAATCTCCAGAATTATATATCTATATCATCTATATCTAAATGATGATCTACATATATGTATTTTATACATATATCTAGATAGATAAAAATATCATTATGAACTTATATTTGGGGATGTCACACATGAGATTTAAGGAGAATATGCAGCCTAAAGAAAACCAATACTTCTTTATTAAACAAAAATTTTTATGTTTTCATACAATAACAGTACACAATCCATATAAAGAGGAAAATAAGAATGAGAAAAACCATGTTTTAGGATTCATATTTACATTTTAGTTTCCCATGTATAAGACTGTTTGATTTCTATAGGAAAATAAAATAAATAACACCCCAGTTATCTACTATCCCGAAGAAGGACAATTTCTTTTTTTTTTTAATTTTTTTAACGTTTATTTATTTTTGAGACAGAGAGAGACAGAGCATGAACAGGGGAGGGGCAGAGAGAGAGGGAGACACAGAATCTGAAACAGGCTCCAGGCTCTGAGCTGTCAGCACAGAGCCCGACGTGGGGCTCAAATTCATGGACCGTGAGATCATGACCTGAGCTGAAGTCGGATGCTCAACCGACCAAGCCACCCAGGCGCCCCTAAGAAGGGCAATTTCTAGAACAATTAAAGCTCAATGTGGCTATATCACAATACAATACCCCTTATTTCCCATCCAGTTATGACAAATTCATTTACATAATAATCTTATATTCATTCCCATAAATTGCTTCGTCATTCACTTTTTTAAAAAAATTGATCACTCCAAATTAAGACTTTTGGATTTCATAAAAAGCATTTTTTCTCCAAGGTTAAGCTTAATGACATGTTATAAAAACAATAATTTTAATCAATGCAACCAAACAATGGGATGTAGTCATGGCAAAAAAAAATTTTTAATTGGTATAATACAATAGAATAAATTGCGGATTTTTTTGTAATAAATGATTTCCTTATAGCCATAGCTTCAAACTACCATAAAAATTGAAACTATTTGAAGAAAAAATGAAAACAATTTTTCAATTTCTAAAATCTTTATTGTTGCCTATAAATCTACAAAGATCAGGAAATATTAGTTACTTAATTGGATTGATTGAATACATAGATTTAAGCATAAAGCAAAGAAGGTACTGGGAAAAAACAAAGCGTAAAGATTATCAGGCAATTTGCTCTCCAGACTTACCCCTTCCTAACACCTTCATGAATGCTCTGGCCACATCCTTGTTGCGGAGGCTATAGATGAGAGGATTCAGCATGGGAGTAAGGATAGTGTAGAAGACAGACACGAATTTGTCCTGGGTGGGGGTACGATCTGAACTGGGCCGCATGTATATGAGCATGGCTGCTCCGTAATACATTCCTACTACCATGAGGTGAGAGGAACAGGTGCCAAAAGCTTTACGTGGGCCCTCTCCATATCCCATGTGAATGACAGCCACAATAACATGAACATAGGAAGCAATGATTACTGCTACAGGGAAAAGAAGCATAATAATACAGCATACAAATATCATCCTTTCAAATAACAATGTGTTAGTGCATGAGAGAGTGAGAAGGGCAGGGACATCACAGAAAAAGTGGGGTATTTCTCGGGCACCACAATATGAGAAAGACAATGCAACTGCAGTTTCAATTATACCATCAAGTGAGCCAAGAATCCATGAAAAAGCTGCCATGAGACCACATATTTTCTGGTTCATGAGAATTGAGTATCTTAATGGGTGGCAAATGGCAACATAACGGTCATAAGCCATTGAAGCCAACAGGAAACATTCTGCTCCAAGCAGAGACACATATAAGAATATCTGGGCTCCACAACCAGCCAGAGAGATGGACTTCCTGCCAGACAAGTAGTTGAAAACCATCTTGGGTACAGTGGTGCAGATGAGCATGAGGTCCATGAGGGAGAGTTGGCTGAGAAGGAAGTACATGGGGGTGTGGAGCTGGTTGTCCAGGCAGATGAGGAGAACCATAGCAGTGTTTCCCATGAAGGCCACTGTGAAGATGCCCAAGACCAGTGAGAAAAGGAAGATGTGAGTGGGGCTGTCATTGAAGATTCCTTCCAGGATAAAGTCTGAGTTGAAGGTCTGATTCTCCCATGCCATGATAAATGTTTACTGCAAGGAATACAAGAAGTGACAAATGGCTGTGATTGTGTTATAGAAACATCAAGCACTTCCTTCCCTAAGTCACCACTTCTACCAAATTGCCTAAGCAAGAGGCAATTGTTTCTCTGGTCATAATTTCATTTTTAGACTGGATATATTAAAGCATTGTTTTATCTTGATATGATTATTTTATGTTAGATGAATTATTTTCTTTTAAAAATTTATTTATTTAAATTCAAGTTTGTTGTTAATGAAGAATGTGTGGTTCACAGACACAGTAAGTTACATGTTAAAAATATGAGAGTTTTCTCAGGGCACCTGGGTGGCTCAGTCAGTTAAGCATCCGACTTCAGCTCAGGTCAGGATCTCACAGTTTGTGGGTTCCAGCCTGGCGTCAGGCTCTGTGCTGACAGCTCAGAGCCTGGAGCCTGTTTCGGATTCTGTGTCTCCCTCTCTCTCTGCCCCTCCCCTGCTCAGTCTCTGTCTCTGTCTCAAAAATAAATAAACATTAAAAAAATAAAAATATGAGAACTTTCTCAAGTCATATGATGAGGTTAGAGAAACTAGTCAGCTCATATGCGTAGTGTAGATTATCCATTCATAAAAACTTTATGATCATGGAAGACATAAATTTCTGAGAAGTCAATGAAATTTTATTTATGGTTCTTTTTTGTTTTCCATGAAATTTTGCATAAAATTTCTATCAAAGTGTAGAGAAAATCATGTATTGATGGAAATGAGACAAGATTAATCACATGTCAGGTAAACAGAAGAGATTGAGAAATCAGCAATCTGATGTCCATTATGTAATATTTATTCTAATAATGGTGGGTTGTAGTGTAAATAGTTCCTCATAAATATACCGTTTCCTCACTCATCTCTAAAAGTGACATGTGTCCACAAGGCAGTCAAGTATTGATCTCAAGATACAGGATAAAGGAGAGTACAAAGGCAAAGGCATGTCTGGTACAGATTACTTCAGCTGTGTGATTTTAGGCAATTAATTCCTGCAATCTTTATTTTACAGTATATTAACCTGAATATTTATAATATCTATATTACAGTGTGTTATTAAAATCAAATTAGATCATATTTTTAAAGTGTGAATATTATCTGGAGTGAAGTTTGTATGATATATATATTTTAAAATAAATATATACTACTAAAAGTAAGAGAGACCACACTTACTTACCTCCACACTATTCTAGCTTACATAAAATTAATCTCTTCCATGTCCTTAGCAAAACCTTTTAAGATTTCTTTGGCTATGCAATAGCATACATATAATTCTTTATTTTCATATTCATTTTTTCTCTTCTTTATCCCCTCTCCAAGAGACAAGAAATTCTTTACTTTCTTTCTTCCCTAACACTCCCTGGAAAGATTATGAATATTCATTTTCTTCACCACTTTGGGTCCTTCTAAACTCTTTATCTCTGTAGCATTCAACAATTCAGTGTATATAATATTTCAATCATAACTCAGGTATTTAATACATCCTAAATTTCTGACCAGTTATAAATTCTCTTAGCATTCTTTCTTATATTTATAATACTTGTCAAGAAACTCAACCCACATTGTGTAAATAAGCATAGCTCATGCTATTTAAATTTTCAAGTATTTTTACTTTTTCACTCCTCTTACAAACAATTGTTTATTAAATATTTCTAACACAATCTTTTATCCTTATTCAAACTGAGATTCAAAAGTGATTATGCATGCTACAGAAAAAACTTCAAACATTACTACTGAAAAATAACATGAGTTTTCAAGCCTCTGATTAAAATTTATTGACCAACAGAAAATTAAAACATCACTTGGTTTACTATCATTTCTGTGCTTCTAAAAAGCAATATATCCTTTCTACTTCAAGTTTGCTCATGTTGTTATACCTGGTGAAAGTCTCTCTCTTTATGTTTTGAAACATAAATATTAGTACCTATGGAACATTCAGCATATATCTAGTCATTTCCTGACAATTTGCCACTTTCCCCTTTAATAGGTAATCTTTCAATCAATTGTGCATCCTGGAATAATACCAAAAACAACAGATTCATAAGTATTCCCAATTTGGACATTAATTGCATAAATACAAATTCTATAAATTTGGAAAGTGGAAGTGCCTTGAAAGCTGCACAGGCTGAAGAACTCCATGGGCCAGATTTTTCTTTGGCCTGCATTTGTCTTCTTGTCTATCTTTCTGCTTAATCAAGGCCGTATAATGCTATCTAGACTGAATACAGCTTACATAGGTGGCATTATCTAGGGAAGTAAATGTCCTTGACATTCTGCAGTTCACTCTATGTACAAACTTCCAAATCAAATTTCTATAGAGTAATTTATAAAAATAAATTGCTAAAGGGGTGTTGTAATAATGTTTCACTATGCTTTCTTTGTCTCTGTTATTTAAAAGTGACAGGACCTGACTCTATATTTAGATCTTATTTTGCTCATGGCTGCTTTTTACAATCTCTGTGTTAACAACAAACTCCATCACATTTTAAATCTATTGCCCTTCACATTATGTCATTATATGAAAACAATCCATGAATTTTAGCCCATAAAAGGAACGAATGGAAGAATTGCAATGGAGATAGTTAGAACTGTTCAAAACTAACTGGCTTCTATAAAAGTCAGTTAGAAGAATCTTTAATAATTTGAGATGAGAAACAGTTTTAAGTTGTCCATTTTCAGTAGATAAATGTAAAATTTACTTTGTAGTAGGTAAGGGGGTTCTGCCTATATATTCCTGTAATTTTTTTTTATGTTTCTTATTTCTTCAATGTGGGCATACATAGAATGATATATTATTATGTTATATTAATTATATATTATGTTATGTTATGTTATGTTATGTTATGTTATGTTACGTTACGTTATTGCACGATCTTTTATTTTGGCAAACCGATCTCACAAAGTCTCATTTCCTTTACTGCCCTAGGAGAGGAAGCTATAGTAAACAACGTTTCACATTGGTGGTCAAGACACTTATTTCTGAATACTGTCAGCTCAAGCTCCTCCACATCATCTCTCTGAAGCAATGTCTTAGTTAAAATGTGTTATTTTATATTAATAAGTGCATTTAGTTATAGCTATAATAACATGAGGAATTTATATAAGCATTACAGCTATAAAGTTAACAACATAATGTACATTAATCCATTGCTTCATCAAATTTTATCCACATGATTTCTCAACAAATCCCTCAGTGTGGAATTAATAGACTTTGTCTATACATACTTAAAAAATAGACTATGACACAACTTTAGCTAAATATAATTTATGTTTTTATTAATTATGCTCACCAGCTTCAACAAATGTATTTTGAAGAAAGAGAATTTTAAAAATTGTTATAGGAAGAGGAGAGGAAAAAAGTCAAGTTGACTAAACAAAGACAGTTGACATTCAGTGGAATGTTGAAAGACCTTGTGTGTTTTGAATGACAAAATGAGTTGGAAAGAAATTTGAGGGGGATAGTGAATGAGGGAGAGAAAATTGAGAAAAGGAGAGTTTAGTTGAATACATATTAGGATAACTGAGCATTCATCTCTGCTCTATATATGCTGCATAATTTCAATGGAGAAGTCATGCTCTCCCTCCTAATAAAGGCACAAAAAATAAATAGTATGTTAAGATAAAATGGTATGCAAAAAATGTCCTTATGGAAACTTAGGAATTATTCACCTAAATCCATCCTCTGTTTACCTATAAAATTTTCAAGTTACATTTCTCAAAAGTGAGTTGTGATACCTTTTGGAAAGGCTTATCAGTATTTCTAAAAAGCCCATCTATTTGCACCATATCTAAATAGTACAGATAAAACTAAGTTTCTATCTTTCACTTTACCCAACACTCTAATTTTGGATTTTCCCAAAGAATAAGTGGATTGTATCACTCCTCTTATAAGTTCAATTCTCAAATGGCTCAAATTAGCTGCAGAGCATATTTCACCATCTTGCTGACCTTGATTTGAGACACTGAAGAAAGTCATTGAAGCTGCTATTTTAAAATATTTCTTCTCCATTTTCCAAAACAAACTCTATGTATTGCTACTTCCAGATCCCAAAGATACAACTGAGATAAGTAGGAGCTTAAGTCTCCTTTTAGGAGGTGTCTCTTACTTGATGTCTGCTGTTCCACAATCTTTCACATTTGTAAATCACACCTCCTTTCAAATTCCAAAACAGGACTATCTTTCTTCATGCCTCCTTCTTCATTCCTTAGCTAGCAAGATCTGCATATAAAAAACTTTCAGAAGATGTGTGGTGTCTACCTCTGTTCTATGTAAAGGCAATATTATGGACCTTCAGATCAGACAGTTTACTGAGTTTATAGTCTTGATCTACCACCAACTCCTATGTCAACAGACAGGTTAGCTAATGTCTCTGAGAATTTATTTTAATTCCCTCCATTCCTCTAAGGATTGTTAGAAAGTAGAATAGGTTAATTCTTTAAATACATGTATCACAACATGAATTCATCAGATGAGCATTACTATCATTACTTACATCCAAATCACATCTCCCCACCCTAATTTGCAATAACCTTAATTTATTCCTCTTGATTATTTTTGAAAATAATCTATTTTTCTTACTAGATTATTGGTTCCTGATTGGTAAGCTATATGCTTATTTTATATGTGTTTAGTTCAACTAAAGAAAATTGCACAAAAATGAAGCCTATATGATCCTCACAGTGATTGGAAACAAGAACAAATAGACTAGATCCACTGGAGAGTCTTGCAATGATTCTGAATTTAGCATTTATAACACTGTTCTAAATAATGCCTTTTATTTAATATCTTCACAGGTATTATTTAATTTAACCTTCAAAAAGATCTGTGACAAATATAAGAAATGCATTTATTTTACAGAGACTATAAAGGGGTAAGTTAGAGATCAACATGAAAAAGTGGTCCGTACTTAAAGAACTTCAATATATCAAAATTTCTAATACATATAGCTTTTGAATAAAATTCTATTCCCTTTGATTGAACATCATAATGCTTTAGATATTTTGGAATGTACAGTCTCATTCAAACTTACCTTCCAGGTGTTATCAAGAATGATACTATTTACAGAGTAACTGAAATCCTTTAACTTTCCAGAGAAAATATATGTAACACAATTTTAGTAAGTCATCTGTGATTTAATTTCATAATCCATCCAGGGAATTCAGTCCCTGTTCTTCAATTATAATAATTTATTTTAGCACCCATTTTTTCCCTTAGGACTTCATATATAATTAGTTTTCCACCTGAAAATAAGAAAAATAGTTTAGACATTGTTTAATTATGAATAACTGTTTTTGAACATGTGACTTCATATGTGACAGCAAAACGAAACAATTTCTAAACTGTTTGAATGATTTCCTAAATCCAGGTCAAATTAAAATTTACTTAGTATTAATAGCCATTAACTTCTACTTTATATGCAAATATAAATAAACTAGCTATCAGCAGATGAATATTTATGTAAAAAAATATCAAGGAATTCACAATATAAAAAGATGTAAAATGTGACAATATGTACCTAAAATGTAAGGAAGAGTAAAGAATGGGTTCAAACTTAAATGACCAAGAATTAAATAAAGACTGCTATATGCAAAAGAGGTAATATGGTAATAGTGACTATATACAAATACTCACTAATAAATATGCAAAGAATAAAGTATGTCACTAAATAAAATCAGCAAAACATGAAAAGGGGAATGACAAGAAAGGATCATAAAAAATCGTCAGCAACAACCACAAAACAAATAATAAGAAGCCAGTAAACATATATCATTAATAATTACTTTGAATATAAATAAGCTAGATGCTCCAATCAAAAGATATAAGGTGACAGAATGGATTGATAAGAAAAAAAGTTCCATGTCATGCTGCTGACAAGGGACTCATTTTAGACCTAAATATGTTATCATTACCTGTTCTAGTTCTGCAAAATATGCGTGTGTGTGTGTGTGTGTATGTATATGTGTATATATATATATATATATATATATATATGCTATTGGTATTTCAACAGGAATTACAATAAATCTTTATATTGCATTAGATAATATAAACATGGTAATGATATTTGTTCTTCCAGTCCAGAAACATCGCATATTCTGTCCTTTATTCCTGTCGTCTTCAACTTCCTTCATCATTGGTTTGTAGATTTCAGAGTACAGCCCTTTCACCTCATTTGTTAAATCTATTTCTAGATATTTTATTATTTTGGTGAAATTCTAAATAGGCAGTTTCTTAAATTCCTTTTCTACTACTTCATGATAGTGTATATAAATGATAAATCTGTATATTGATTTTGTATACTGAAAATCTAATAAATTCATTTATCAGCTATAGTAGTTTCTGGGTGGAGTCTTTGGGTTTTCTATATATAGTATCATGTAATCTGCAAATAGTGAAAGTTATACTTCCTCTTTACAAATTTCTCTTTGTGGGGGTGCCTGGGTGGCTCAGCCAGTTGGGCGTCCGACTTGGGCTCAGGTCATGATCTCACGGTTTGTGAGTTCAAACCCCACGTTGGGCTCTGTGCTGACAGCTCGGAGCCTGGAGCCTGCTTTGGATTCTCTGTGTGTCTCTCTCTGTGCCTCCCATGCTCATGCTCTGTCTCTCTCTTTCAATAATGAATAAACGACAAAAAATTTTTGAATAAAAAACCACATTTCTCTTTGTGTTTTTCTTGTCTGCCTATGTAGCTACAATATTCAGTAGTTATGTTGAATAAAATCAGTGATAATGCACATCCTTGTCTTCATCCTGACCATAGAGGAAAAGCTCTCAGTATTTCATATTGAGTATGATGTTATCTCAGGGTTTATAATACATGGCCTTTATTATGTTCAAGTATGTTTCTTCTAAACCTAATTTGTTGAAGGTTTCTATCATGAATGAAGTTTTACTTTCTCAAATGGATTTTTTTACTCTATTTAAATGATCACATGGTTCTTATCCTTTCTGTTATTGATATGATGTATCATGTTGATTGATTGGGAATTTTGAACTACCCTTACAACTCAGTAAAAAAAAAATATCCCACTTGATCATGGTGAATGGTTTTTAAATGTATTGTTATACTTGGTTTGCAAGTATTTTTGAGGGCTTTTGGATCTATGTTTGTCCAAGATGTTGGCCTGTAGTATTCTTTTCTAGCCATGTCTTTATATGTTTATGGTATCAGGGTAATGCTTGCTTCAAAGAATGAATTTGAAAGTTTGCCTTCTTTGTGTTTTGGAATAGTTTGAGAACAATAGGTACTAATTATTTTTGAAATGTTTGGTAGTATTCGCCTTTAAAGTCATCTGGCTCTGGACTTCTGTTTGTTGGGAATTTTTTGATTACTAATTCAATGTCTTTGATGGTTATCAGACTGTTAAAATTTTCTATTTATTCCTGTATCACTTTGGTCGTTTGTATGTTTCCAGGAATTCATCCACTTCTTCTAGGTTGTCCTATTTGTTGGCGTATGATTTTTCATAATATTTTCTTATATCTTATAAGTGATGAATCACTGGGTTCTACTCCTGAAACCAATACTACACAGTATGTTAACTAACTTGAATGTAAATAAATAAATTACAAAAAATAGATTGAATGTGGAGAAATTGGAGCCCTCATGCATTGATAGCAGAGAATGTAAAATGGTGCAAAACCATTGGAAAACATTTGGCAGTTCTTTGAAAATTTAAACACAGTGGTGTGCCTGAATGTCCCAGTCATTTGAGCACCCAACTCTTGATTTCAGCTCAGGTCATAATCTCATGGTTCATGTGGTTAAGCCCCATGTCATGGGATTCTTTCTCTCCCTCTCTCTCTGCCCCTTTGCCATTCGAATGCATTCTCTCTCTCTCTGTCTCTCTGTCTTCTCTCTCTATCTGTCTCTCTCTCAAAATAAATAAATAAACTAAAAAAAAAGGTTAAACACAGAATTACTATATGATGTAGTGATTGCACTCTTAGGTATTTAACCTGAGAAAAATTTAAATGTATGCTCCCACAAAAAAATGTGTAAAAATATTCCAAGCAGCGTTATTCATAATAGTCAAAAAGTTAAAATAACCTAAATGCACATCAACTGATGAAATAAATAAAATGTGATATTCTCTAACATCCAATATTATTCACCAATAAAAAGAAATTAAGTACTAATACATACTACAAATTGGGATGAAATTTTAAAACGTATGCTAAGTGAAGGAAACCAGTCACAAAAAGTCACATACTGTATGATTCCATTCATATAAAATGTGCCAAATAGGCAAATTTATAGAGCTTTAAAGTAGACTTGTCGTTGCTCAAGATGTTGTAGGTGCAGGTAGAGAATTAGAATTGACTGGTAATGTGTATGGGGCTTATTTTAGTGGGGATGGAAATATTTTAAAGTTAAATTGTGGTGATGGTTGAACACACTGCAAATTTGCTAAAATTAAAATATATATATATTGAATTGTACACTTTAAACAGGTGAATTTATGGTATGTGAAGTACATCATAAGAAATCTGTTCTTAAAAGAAAAGAAGAATGATGTGGAGAAATATAAACCCTCAAGGGATTTATACTGCATACTGCTATAACCATTGTGGAAAACAGTATGGAATTTCCTCAAAAATTAGAAATAGGACTACCATATGATTCAGTGTTTCCAACTGGTATTTATCCAAAGAAAATAACACTTATTCAAAAAGATATATGCATTCCTATGTTTATTGAAGTATTGTTTACAATAGTCCATATATAGAAGGAACCCAAGTGTCCATCATTAGAAGAACAAATAAGATATATATAAACTTTTCTTTTTTACTCATCCATAAAAAATAATGAAATGTTACCATTGGCAACAACATGGCTGTAACTAGAGAGTACAATGCTAAGTGAAATACATCAGTCAGAGAAAGGCAAATACCATATGATTTCAATCATGTGTGGAATTTAAGAAAGAAAACAAACCAACAAAGGAGAAAAAAAGAGACAAATTGAATCCAAAACCAAAACTGAAACTCAACAAAACAGAAGAAAACAAAAACCCAAGCTCTTAATTATCCAGAACAAAAAGATGTTTACCAGACTGGAGGTGGGTCAGGTAATGGGTGAAATAGGTGAAAGTGATTAAGAATACGCTTATCATGATGAACACTGAGCAATATGCAGAATTGTGAATCACTATATTATACACTTGAAAGTAATATAACACTGTATGTTAAATCTACTGGAATTAAAATAAAAAAAAAACCACTTACTAGGGGGATATAAGAATGGAGTCAATCTCAAAAACAGATATTGTGAACTTCAAGATAGGTTACTTAAAATTGTTCATACTAAACAGAAAAAAAGATAAGTAAATTAAGAAAGTTCAGAACTTAAAGGACTTCTTGGACTTTCATCAAGAACATCATTTTGGAGCATCTGGGTGGCTCAGTTGGATGGGCGTCCAACTTCAGCTCAGGTCATGATCTCACTGTTCATGGGTTTGAGCCCCACGTCAGGCTCTGTGCTGAGCTCAGAGCCTGGATCCTGCTTCCCATTCTGTGTATCCCTCTCTCTGCCCCTCTCTTGCTCATTCTCTCTCTCTCTCTCTCAAAAATAAATACACATTAAAAAAAGAATATCATTTTACACTTACAGAAGTCTCCGAAGGATAAGAGAATGCAAAATATATTCATTTGCATTTCCCTGATGATGAGTGATGTTGAGCATCTTTTCATGTGTATATTGGCCATTTGTATGTCTTCATTTGAAAAGTATCGATTTAGGTACATTTTCTATATTTTAATTGACTTATTTGTTGTTTTAGCTATGAAGTTGCATAGCATTTTTTATACAGATTTTATAGCGAGCCCTTATAAGGCACAAAATTTGTAAATATTTTGTACAATTTCATAGGTTGCCTCTTTATCTTGTTGTTTGTTGTCCAGATGCTTTTGAATTTGATGTAGTTCAACACGTCTGTTTTTGCTTATATTGCCTCTGATTTTGGTGTGAAATCAATATATATTTGCAAAGAATGTCAATAAAGTTTTTCCTTATATTGACGTCTACAAGTTGTAAACTTTCATATTTTTTGTTTTTTGTTAAATGTGTATTTCTTTTATGTTTGGTATGATGTAAGATAAGGATCTTATTTATTTATTTATTTATTTATTTATTTATTTTTGCGCATGGCTGTCCAGTTTTCCCAGCATCAATTATTGAAGAAACTTTTTTTCTCATTGTGTATTCTTGGTGTCTTTGTTGAAGATTAATTGAACACACATACTTGGGCTTATTTCTGGTCTCTATTGCATTCTGTAGGAAGTGATTACATTGAATCTGAAGATCATTTTGGGTAGTGTAGCCATTTTAACAAAGGTATTCTTCCAATTCATATACACAGGTTATCTTTCCATTTCCGTGTGTTTCCATTTCCAATTCATTTCATTAGTGTTACAGTGTAAGTGCAAAGGTCTTTTACCACCATGGTAAAATTTATTTCTAAGTGTTTAATTGTTTTTTGATTGATATTGTAAATGGGATTGTTCCTTCAATGTTAATATATGTTGATTTACATACTTAAACTTAAAATAATTCATTTTTTCCTTCTACCAAAATTATTTTAAAGTTTACTTACATATTTTTAGTAATCTCTACGCCCAATGTGGGGCTTCAACTCACAAGCCTGAGATCAAGACTCACACTCTCTTCTGACTGAGCCAGCCAGGTGCCCCCTCATTGTATCAGTAATTTTAATGGAGTCTTTAGTTTTTTCTAAATATGGTCATCCAGTCTGCCAATAAGGATATTTTACATTCTTTTAAAATTAGGTAACCTTTAATTTTTTTTCTATTTCTTAATATTCTAGCTAGGGCTTTCAGTACTCAGTTAAATAGAGGAGAAGCAGAGGACATTCTGGTCTTGTTCTTTGTTTTAGAGGGAAAACTTTCAGCCTAACACCAGTGAGTATGATGTTAGCCATGGGGTTGTCATATATGGCCTTTCTTATGTTGAGTTAGCTGCCTTCCCTCTAAACCCACTTTGCTGAGAGTTTTTACTCATAAAAGGATGCTGAATTTTGTCATAGTTTTTTTTTCTCTGCATCTATTGAGAGGACTGCATTATTTTTTTTTTAATTTTTTATTCTGTTTATATGATGCATCAGATTAATTGATTCATGTGTCTTGAACCACACTTGCATCTCAGAAATAAGTCCTACTTGGTCGTATGTAATAATAATTGAAAATAATAATTGTAATGTGCTGTTGAATTCAGCTTGCTAATAGTTCCTGAGGAATTTTACATCTGTGGTCATCATGAAATGTTGGCCTGTAATTTTTATTTTCTTTTAGAGTTCCCTTTCTTTGGTATCATATTAACATTTTTCTCATTAAAAAGTTTGGAAGCATTCCCTGTTCATCATTTTTTAAGAAGAGTTTGAGAAGGATACTTATTAATTCTTCATTAAATGTTTGGTAGAATTCACTAGTGATGGCATCTGCTCCTGGAATTTCCGTGTGGTGTGGTTTTGGTTATTGATTCAATTCTTTACTTGTTAATGACCTGCCTCAATTTTCCATGTCTTCATAATTCTGTATTTTAGGTGGTATATTTACAGAAATGTATCGTTTTCTCCTGTTAGTTAATTCCTAGACAAATAGTTTTTCATAGATGCTTCTTAAAATCATTTGTCATTCTGTGGCATAAGTTGCAATATCTCTTTCACTGATAATTTCATTAATTTTAGTCCTTTCTTTTTTTAGTTTAACTAAAGATTTGCCAATTTC
Source organism: Panthera uncia (assembly GCF_023721935.1). Lineage (NCBI taxonomy): Eukaryota > Metazoa > Chordata > Mammalia > Carnivora > Felidae > Panthera > Panthera uncia. The sequence continues at coordinate 378,471 of NW_026057577.1, read as the reverse complement.
GTTTATCTTCTCAAAAAATGGTTCTTTATTACATTGATTATTGATTTGGTTTTAATAGTCTCTGTTTAATTTTTATCTACTATCTTGTTTATTATTATCTACTTCTGTTAAATTTGGGCTTTATTAATTATTATTTTTAAGTTATTTTAATCAGTTAATTTAAGATCTTTTTTTTAAATGTTGATATGCATCACTATAAACTTTTTACTTAGAATTATTTTTGTCACATTTTATAAATTTTTCTATGTCATATTTCCATTTGTATTTTTTGCAAAATATTTATTTCCCTTTTAATAAATTTTTGACTCATTGTTTGTTCAGGAGTATGCACATACATATACAATGGAATATTACTCAGCCATCAAAAATGATGAAATCTTGCCATTTGCAATAATGTGGATGAAGCTAGAGTGTATATGATAAGTGAAATAAGTCAGAGAAAAACAAATACCATACAATTTCACTAATATGTGTAATTAAAAATATGAAATAAATGAACATAGGGGAAAATGATTGAAGCGAACCATAAAACAGACTCTTAAGTATAGAGAAAAAACTGAGTATTCTTAGAGGGGCGTTGGCCACTGGGATGGTTTAAATTAGTGAGGAGTATGAAGGAAGGTACTTGTTCTTTTGAGTCCTGGGTGTTATATATAAGTAATGAATCACTACATTCCGAAACCAATATTACACTATATTTTTACTTACTGGAATTCAAATATAAACTTGAAACAAAAAATTTAAAAAATAATAAAAAATCAAATATTTGAAGAAGAAAAAGCAGAGTTTTTCATTTTCTAAATCTTATGTTTTCCCTATAAATGTTCAAAGATCAGTAAACATTAGTTATTTAATTGTATTGGTTAAATGCATAAAGTTAAGCATAAGGCAAAGAATAAAGGGAAATAAAACTTAAGTATAAATATTATCAGTCTATTTACTCTCTAGACTCTGCCTCCCCTATGAAAGCTTTAGCCACTTCATTGCTGCAGAGGATCTAGATGAGGGGATTCAGCATGGGAGTAAGAATGGTGTAGAAGACAGACACCATTTTGCCCTGGGTGGGAGAATAATCTTAAGTGGTCCTCATGTATATGAACAAACCTGCTCCATACTACTTTCTCATCACCATGAAGTGAGAGGAACTGGTGGTAAAAGATTTCCGTTGGACCTCTCTAGACCCCATTTGAATGACAGCCACAGTAACATCAACATAGGAAGCAATGATTATTGCTACAGGGGAAATAAGAATAATAACATAGAATATAAATATCAACCATTAAATAACAATATGCTGGTGCATGAGAGGGTGAGAAGGGCAGGGACATCACAGGGACATCACAGACACCTTGGCACCACAAGATGAGAAAGACAATGCAACTACAGCTTCAATTAGACCATCAAGCGAGCCAAGAATGTATGAAGAAGCTGCCATGAGATCTTAATAGGTGGCAAATGGCAACATAATGGTCTCAGGCCATTGAGGTCAACAGGAAACATTCTGCTCCAGGCAGAGACACATATAAGAATATCTGGGCTCCACAACCAGCCAGAGAGATGGACTTCCTGCCAGACAAGTAGTTGAAAGCCATCTTGGGTACAGTGGTGCAGATGAGCATGAGGTCTATGAGGGAGAGTTGGCTGAGGAGGAAGTACTGGGGGTGTGGAGCTGGTTGTCCAGGCAGATGAGGAGAACGATAGCAGTGTTTCCCATGAAGGCCACTGTGAAGATGCCCAAGACCAGTGAGAAAAGGAAGATGCAAGCGGGGCTGTCATTGAAGATTCCCACCTGGTTAAAGTCTGAGTTAGAGTTCTGATTCTCCCATGCCATGATAAATGTTTACTGCAAGGAATACAAGAGGTGACAAATGGCTGTGATTGTGTTATAGAAACATCAAGCACTTCCTTCCCTAAGTCACCACTTCTACCAAATTGCCTAAGCAAGGGACAATTGTTTCTGTAGTCAGGTTTTTTTTTTTTCATTTTTAGACTAGGTATATTGAAGTATACTTTTAGTGTGATATTATTTTTATTATTTTTATTTTTTTATTTTATTTATTTATTTATTTATTTATTTAATATATGAAATTTATTGTCAAATTGGTTTCCATACAACACACAGTGCTCATCCCAAAAGGTGCCCTCCTCAATACACATCACCCACCCCCCCCCCCCCCCCCCCCCCCCCCCAACCCCCCCCTTTTTTTTTTTTTTTAATAGTCTCTTATGCTTTGGCTCTCTCCCACTCTAACCTCTTTTTTTTTTTTCCTTCCCCTCCCCCATGGGTTTCTGTTAAGTTTCTCAGGATCCACATAAGAGTGAAACCATATGGTATCTGTCTTTCTCTGTATGGCTTATTTCACTTAGCATCACACTCTCCAGTTCCATCCACGTTGCTACAAAAGGCCATATTTCATTCTTTCTCATTGCCACGTAGTATTCCATTGTGAATATAAACCACAATTTCTTTATCCATTCATCAGTTGATGGACATTTAGGCTTTTTCCATAATTAGGCTATTGTTGAGAGTGCTGCCACAAACATTGGGGTACAAGTGCCCCTATGCATCAGTACTCCTGTATCCCTTGGATAAATTCCTAGCAGTGCTATTGCTGGGTCATAGGGTAGGTCTATTTTTAATTTTCTGAGGAACCTCCACACTGCTTTCCAGAGCGGCTGCACAAGTTTGCATTCCCACCAACAGTGCAAGAGGGTTCCCATTTCTCCACATACTCTCCAGCATCTATACTCTCCTGATTTGTTCATTTTGGCCACTCTGACTGGCGTGAGGTGACATCTGAGTGTGGTTTTGATTTGTATTTCCCTGACATGGAGCGACGTTGAACATCTTTTCATGTGCCTGTTGGCCATCCGGATGTCTTCTTTAGAGAAGTGTCTATTCGTGTTTTCTGCCCATTTCTTCACTGGGTTATTTGTTTTTCGGGTGTGGAGTTTGGTGAGCTCTTTATAGATTTTGGATACTAGCCCTTTGTCCGATATGTCATTTGCAAATATCTTTTCCCATTCCATTGGTTGCCTTTTAGTTTTGTTGGTTGTTTCCTTTGCTGTGCAGAAGCTTTCTATCTTCATAAGGTCCCAGTAGTTCATTTTTGCTTTTAATTCCCTTGCCTTTGGGGATGTGTCAAG